>NW_006788521.1:2803722-2813162 GCF_000442215.2 Lipotes vexillifer | reverse complement strand
TATATATATATATTTTATATATATATATATAATATATATATATATATATATATATATATATGGGACTTCCCTGGTGGTCCAGTGGTTAAGAATCCGCCTTTCAATGCAAGGGACATGGGTTTGATACCTGGTCAGGGAACTAAGATGCCACTGCTCTGGAGCCCGCACACTGCTACTAGGGAGCCTGCGTGCTGCAACAAAAGATTCCGCATGCCGCAACAAAAGATTCCGCATGCCACAACTAAGACCCAACACAGCCAAATTAATTAATTAATTTAAAAATATATCTATCTATCTAAGGTTTCAGGCCTGATAACCTGTATGAACAAATATTATTTACTGGAATAGGAAATGCTAAGAGAAGAACAGGCTTGAAGTTGGAAGGAACCAAAATTTTGATTTGGGACAAGTCTGACACACCTATTAGACATCCAAGTGAAGGTACTCAATATAAGGCTGGATGTTTCTAGGTCAAGTTCCAAGAGGCAGACAGAGCTGGAGACTGAGTCTGGGGAGACATGGCTACACAGAGAGTATTCAAAGTTTTGGACCAGAGGAGATCACCAACGGAGAAGCAGCAGCTAGAGAAGAGGACTGCGGCCAAAACTGTGAGCACTCTGACATGTGGAAGTCAAGCAGTAAATGAGGCCATCAGCTAGACAGACCACAAAGGAGCAGCCAAAAGCATGTGATATTCCAGTAACCAAGTGAAGAAAGCAGTTCAAGAAGGGAGTGGTCTACTGAGTGAAGTGCTGCTGAGAGATCAAGTAAGGACCGAGAAGGGACCACTGGAGGTTATGGGTGACCTCATCAAAAACAGTCTCAGTGGACTGGAGAGAAAAGAAGCCCTATCACAGAGGGCTGAGCAGAAACAGGAGGTGAGGAAGAAGAGACAGGAGACAAGTCTGTGAGAAAGGCTGCTTTGAAGGACAGCAGGGAGACAGGCCATCAGCTGAAGGAAGACATGGGGTAAAGGAAAAGCTCTGCAGACGGAGATGATGGAATAGGTATGCATTTTGTTGGGAATGACCTGAGTTAAGAGAAAGAAACTGGGGATGCAGCAGAGACGGGAGAATTGTAGCAGAGATGGGAGAATTGGAAAAACAAGAGACCAGAGGATTCAGCTCTCAAGTAAAAGGAGTATCTTTTGGTAAAAGTAGGGACACTTCATCCATAGCAATACGAAGGCAGGCAGGAAAGAGAAACACAAACTCAGACGGATTAAGAGATGTGGTGGGAAGATAAGGGTGTTCCTTTGTAACTGCTTCCTATTTTATCAATGAAATAGGAGATGAGGTCATCAGATGAAGACAAGGTGTGTGTGTGTGTGTGTGTGTGTGCATGTGCGTGTGCATGTGCGTGTGTGTGTGTGTGTGTGTGTGTGTGTGTGTGTGTGTGGAATGGATGGCCCCTCCTGAGAGGCCCTCCCAATGAGTGGGGGAAGGAAGGAGGTAAAGATGTGAAATAACTGTCTTTGGGAATAGGAAGTAAATACCTAGAGAAGAGTGGTAGGATTGCTGAACAGGATCGGGTGCTCATTGGGGATTTGTTGTCATGAATTTAAAGTGAGACCAGTTGGTCTCCTATGCTTGAGTTCAGGTATGTGGTAGGAAGATATGTAGGCTTTAAGCAGAGGGCAAATATGAAGGACGAAGAGTAGAATAAGGGAATTAGGAGTGTTTGAAAAGACTAGTTACGACAATGAACCACAGAAATCAGTGCTGGTTAAGGAAGAAAGTGAGCACAGGAGGGAAATGACAGATGATAAAAAAGTGGGAGGAGCAGTGTATTAGAAGTCTTGATGAGACAGCATAGAAACATTACCCTCTGGGAGCTGGAATGAGAGGAGGTGGTGGTCAGAGAGTGGGATGCCTAGGTTTTGGGTGATGATATGGTCATGGGTGGGACAAAGGAATGGGTGGCTGGGGTGGGACAGATCAAGGGAGGAGATGATCAAAGAAAGGCATGGACCTGAGAGGCCAACATGTTAGATGTCTCATCCATATGGATGCTGAAGTCACCAGGAACGGTGTCAGGAAAAAGGACAGACAGGAAGACAGTGTGTCAGTGCTAAAGACACTGGTGAATGAGGGTAAAGAATGGGTTCACGTGAACTTCAAGGGAGTGGATTTTTGAAAGAAAAGAGAGAACTGGATTTAGAATGAACAACAGAAAGCAAGGAGACTCTACCTAATCCACCACACTTACCTCACCTATCCCACCTACTTCACCTCCAGGCCCTCAGGTACCCAGTGGTTAAGAGGAAAAATGTCCTCCACTTGAAAGGGTTGCAGAAGTAAGAGTGTCATCGGCAGACACCCAGCTTTCATTTGGTTCAGAAACGGAAGTGAACACTCAAAGAAGAGGTTGAGGATATTGGGGAGAGTGTAACTCATGGCCATGAGTTCCCAAACCCCCAGAGGAAGAGTTTGGGAGTGCCAGAAGAGGTAGGAAATTGAGTCAGATTAGAGACTGTTCAGAGTACCATGGGGATTAGGGTCCCATTGCCCTGAAGAGCTTGAGTTTCTGGAGATGACTGAGGTTAAACGGTGTTCGAGGCATCTTGGGATTAATCTTGAGGGTCTCCTATGGAAAGGCAGATTTGATATAGAAAGAACATGGCTGGTGGGCAACAATTCTCTTCTGTGCCAGCACATGGGGCAGAAACCGCAAAGTGAGCCCCTGGGGGATTGTTCTCTTAAGTGGCTGGTGCTGGAGGTCTCTGTGAAGGCTTCTGGGGAGGGGCCATCTGCCCTGAAGCTGGATCCTTAGGGTCAACTTTTCTCTCTGGTGGTGCAGTGCTACGGAGATCTGGAGCACAAGGTCCACAGTCTGTCACTTTGCTCCTGGGTAGTGCAGCGCTGTGGTGGACAGTTTCATCTAGAGGTAGGGTTACCAGATAAAATCCAGGACTCGCAGTTAAATTTGAATTTCAGATAAATGATGAATACTTTTTTAGTATAAATATA
Organism: Lipotes vexillifer; assembly: GCF_000442215.2. NCBI lineage: Eukaryota > Metazoa > Chordata > Mammalia > Artiodactyla > Lipotidae > Lipotes > Lipotes vexillifer. The sequence continues at coordinate 2,810,193 of NW_006788521.1, read as the reverse complement.
TCCCAGATATTGCACGGGACATACTTAATACTAAAAAATTATACTCTATCCCTGACGACTGCCACATTGTGTCAGTGCTTGTATTAGGCAGGGTTTTCCAGAGATCTACAGGGTGAGTCAGCAAGCTGGAGACAAAGGAGAGCCAAATGGTTTAGTTCCAGTCCAAGTCCCAAGGCCTAAGAACCAAGAGTGTTGATGGCATAGTTCTGGTTCAAAGGCTGACAGGCTAGAGATCCAGAAAAAAAGCCAATGTTCCAGTTCAAAGACAGACAGGAAGAATTCTCTCTTGCTCAGGAAAGGGTCAGCCTTTTTACTCTAGGCAAGCGTTTAAGTGACTGGATGAGGTCCACCCACGTTAGGAATGGCGATCTCCTCTACTCAATCAATTTAAGTGTTAATCTCAATAAAAAACACCCTCATAGAAACACCAGAATAACGTTTAACCAAACATCTGGGCACCCCCTGGCCCAGTCAGGTTGACACATAATATTAACCATCACAGTGCCCATGTTCACACTTTTATGATGGAATTGGAATCAGGCAGTAATATTTTAATTATAACAGTTAATGAGAAAAGCAAGGCAGACCTAATCTCAAGGTGTTAACTGAAGATGAACTATCACAGGCCTGTAAGAAGCAAGCTTACAGAGGTTCAAATGGAGAAAGGTTTTAACTGAAGATGAACTATCACAGGCCTGTAAGAAGCAAGCTTACAGAGGTTCAAATGGAGAAAGGTTGTGGGAGAACTAAGTCATCTCACACGCACAGTAGTATAAGCATGATGGATTCAAAAGAACCTTCCCCTTAAAAGGTCAGCCCCAGAGTAGCGTTGCTAATAACTGTTTAGTGTCAGCAAGAAAAAAAAAAAAAATCCAACACATTAAATGCCATTAGTCTGGATTTGATGGGTTTTGTAGTATTATATTTAATTTGTAGATTTGTTTTGGTTTTATTATTTATAGGGAGGTTATACCTAGTTTTATATCTGTACATATTAAAATTACATTAAACTAAAATACATTTAAGTCAATACTGGGGAATCCATGAGATTTTTGTCCTTTCAAATGGGTCCATTAGACTACTATCCTTAATATAAGAAATATTTATATATAATTTAAATGTATTTCAGGCCCTTTTTCAGGGGATTTATGTTCTGGAGCATTTCATTTGTAAAATTCATTAAGCTAGATATTACTAGAGGATTTTATTTTAATAACAAATTTTAAAAGTGTGTACTATATGCTACACTGGATTTGGAAAATGTACATCGTATCTCCTCTCTGACATACACAAAGCATTTTAGTAAATAAAAGGCTCTGAGAAATCCAACAGAAAAAGATATCAAATGTTGTTTCACTCTGTTTCCCAAGCTTATCTGTGCAAAGAATACCTCTACGACAGCAACTATTAATATCCTGAGGAACAGCTTTCTTTGAAAAACACTCATCTATAGTACTATCTAGAATAAGAATATTTATTCAACATTTTTGGGCCAAGGACCTCTCTAGCAGTCTAGCAGAGCCTATGGACATCTTAGAATGATGTATTTAAGTGTATAAAATATAAAGGATTACAACGGAAACTAATTATACTGAAATACAATTTTCAAAATAATTTTAAAACAAATGGGAGTACCTGAAGGAGAGAAAAAGAGGAAGGGACAGAAAAAAAAATATTTAAAGAAATAACGGCCAAGGACCACATACTGAATGATTCCATTTATATGAAATGTCTAAAATAAGCAAATCCATAGAGATAAAAAATAGATTAGTAGTGGGGGTGGGGTGGGGGGAGGTTGGAAGGTGAAAGCTAAAAGGAACAGAGTTTCTCTTTGGGATAATGAAAATGCTCTAAAACTGATTGTGGTGATGAATGTGCATCATCCACATAGATAATAATATACATTTAATCGTATGCTTTAAATAGCTTAATTATATGTTATACAAACTATATCTCAATAAATATGTTTAAAAAATAATGGCCCAAAATTTTCCAATTATATTGAAAACTCTAAATATACAGATCCATGAGGCCAAGTGAATTCCAAACAGAAGAAACGTGAAGAAAACCACACCAAGGCGTATCACAATCAACTTGCTCAAGACAAATGACATGGAGAAAATCTTGAAAGTACTCTGAGAAAGAGACACATTATATACAGTGGAAGACAAGGATGATGGCAGATTTGTCATTGGAAGCAATGCAAGCTAGAAAAGAGTACAGCAAAATCTTTAACATCTGAAAGAGAACACTAGCAACCCAGAGTTCTACATGCAGTGAAATTATCTTTCAAAACCAGAGGACACACAATAAGATGCCACTTCACACCCACTAGGATGGCTATTATCCCAAAAAAATGGAAAATAAATGTTTGCAAGGAAATTAGAACCCTGATGCCTCACTGGTGGGAATGTAAAATGATACAGCCACTGTGGAAAACTGTTTGGCGGTTCCTCAAAAAATTTAACGTAAAATTACCATGTGATCTAGTAGTTCCACTCCCACATATATACCTAAAACAACTGAAAATAGATGCTCAAACAAACACCTATACACAGGACTTAGAGTCAACAAAAATGTATTATACACTTAAAAATTTGTTAAAAAGGTAAATCTCGTGTTAAGTGTTCTTACCACAATAAAATTTAAAATTTTTTAAATGTTCATAGCAGCACTATTCATAATATCCCAAAAGTAGAAAAAAAACCCAAATGTCCATGAACTGACGAATGGGTAAATAAAATGCGATATACACATACAATGGAATATTATCCAGACACAAAAGAGAACGAAGTACTGATACGTACTACAAACATGAACCACAAAAACAAGCTAAGTGGAAGAATCTAGTCATAAAGGACTATATGTTGCATTATTCCATTTATTTCATATTCCATTATGAAATAACCAGAACAGGCAAATCTATAAAGACAATAAACAGATGAGTAGTTGCCTGGGACTCGGGGAGTGGGGAATAGGGAGTGACTTCTTAATGGATATGGAGTTTCCTTCGGGGGTGATGAAAATATTCTGCAACCACAGTGGCGATGGTTCACAGTATTGTGAATATACTAAATGCCACTGGACTGCACACTTTAAAATGCTTAAAATGGCGAATTTTATGTCTTTCTGTATTTTATCACAATTTTAAAAACCACAATGAGATACACTGCACACCTATTAAAATGATTAAGGTTAAAAAGACCAAAGGACTAATCTTTTTTAGAAAGTTCAGCATGCACCAACTACCATATGATCCAGCCATTCCTTTCCTAGGTATCCCAAGAGAAATGGAAGCATATGTCCACACAAAGACTTATACACAAATGTTCATAACAATTTTACTCTTATAGCCCAAAACTGGAAATAACCAAAGTCCATCAATAGAGGATGGATAAACAAATTGTGGTCTATCCTTACAATGGAATAGTATTCAGCAATATAAAAAGAATGAGTTATTGACATATTCAGCAATCTGGAAGAATCTCAAAAGAATTATACTAAGGTATAAGAAGACAGGCAAAAATGAGCACTACTGAATGATACCCTTTATATAAAATTCTAGGAAATGTAAATTAAGCTATAGTGACAAAAGCAGATCTGTGGTTGCCTGGTGACTAGGGATAGGACAGAGGGGTTTCAAAAGGACACAAGAAACCTTTTGCAGGTAAGGGACATATTCACTATAATGATTGGAGTAATGGTTTCACAGGTACATACATACGTCAATACTTATCAAATTATACACTTTAAAGATGTGGAGTTTATCATATTTCAATTATATCTCAATGATGCTCTTAAAAACGTTTTCTAAAGTATATGTGATAAGGAATGTTTAAGGAAGAAAATCTAAATCATGCTTTTATTTTCTACTAGATTGTGCAGTTATAAATTTGTCTTTAAAAAATTTAAATCTTGTTCCAGGGACTTCCCTGGTGGCGCATTGGTTAAGAATCGCTTGCCAGTGCATGGTACACGGGTTTGATCCCTGGTCCGGGAAGATCCCACATGCCGCGGAGCAACTAGGGCCATGCACAACAACTACTGAGTCTGTGCTCTGGAACCCGCAAGCCACAACTGCTGGGCCCATGCACCACAACTACTGGAGCCCGCGCGCCGTAGAGCCCACGCTCCACAACAAGAGAAGCCACCGCAATGAGAAGTCCACACACAGCAACGAAGAGTGGCCCCCTCTTGTCGCAGCTGGAGAAAGCCCATGCGCAGCGATGAAGACCCAACACAGCCAAAAATAAAAGTAAATAAATTTTAAAACTTGACTAAGCACTCAATGTGTTATACTGATTGCTCTATCGATGACTGTATTGGACAGAATAGGCTAGAATAAACTACTGTAACAAACAGCCCAAACCTGAGCAGCTTAATACCACCGAGGTTTATTTCTCACTTACCCTGCACATCCATAACAGTTGATGGGAGTCATGTTCATGGTAGTCTCCCTGAGACCCAGGCCAATAAAGCTCCAACATCCTGGAAAGTGGCGTTCTTAGTCAATGCAGCCGGAGAAGAGAGAACTAAAGAGTCAAGCACCTGCGACTCAAAGTTCCAGTCCATAGGTGACAAACACCACTTGTAATCATATTTATTGGCCAAAAATAGACATGTGGCCATGCTTTACTTCAAGGGGACTGCAGATTGCGTGATGTAGGGAAGAAGTGGATATTGGTGAACGTTAACAATCTACCACAATTACCCATGCATAAAATTATTTCCGCACCAACAAATGACAAAAGGATTGAAACAGAACGCACTCAAAGAATGTGAACTGTCCCAGAGCCAGAGGTTCTACCCAGAAAAGGTGGGGAAAATGCAACTCCATGCACACTTAGAAGTCCTCTGTTCTCTCAATATGTTCCCTGAATGGAGAGCCACTATTCCAGATAACCCAGGGACAGCTGGGTGGCAACTCTACTTGACTTTTAAAAGTCTCTAAGTTTCCTACATATCAACTTTTTTACACTTGCTATGCATACCATCAAATACCTCCACCACTCACTCATTCAGTAGCTGCCCATTAGGCCCAGGTGTTGAAGAAACCCATCAGGTAGGGCCTACACTCAAGAGGTCTAAACAAGGTGCTATGGGAACACAGAAGAGGGAGCAATGACTTTTTAAAAGATGTTTTAGATACTGACCTAGCCCCTTCTTTTCTTGCTTTTGTGATACAAATCTGGGACCCCACCTTGCCAATACTGCTCCATGGCCATACACAAATCCCTTCACCTTTCCGAGGCTCAGTTTCCTCACCCGTAGAAAGGGAATAGTAAGGCTTACCTCTCAGGATTGTTGTGAGAACAGGAAAGAGATCATGTCTGTGGAATTGCTTTGTAAACTATAAAGTTTTGTGTCAGTCCAACTTATCACCACCATCACCATCATCACGCTGTCTTGCACTGTCCGGAAGGGGAGCCCCAGGATTAGGGAAGGCCCAGAGGACACAGGGGCTCCCAGCCTGACCGTGGAGTTAGGGCCTCTCTCTAATTAACTCTTCCTGGCAAAAGTTCCTTGCTGGACATGTTTGCCTACCATCCAATCTCCAGGTGAGGCTTCCAGGGGCCGCCCACTGGCCCTAACACACGGAAGAGGAATGATGATTCACCAGCCCTCTAACAGCCTCGCTTACAGGCCTCTTGGTCCAGCCCCTGGCAGAGGCTGTAGAGGGCTGGCAAGAATGCAGCGGGGCCAACAGGTTTTTAAGAAAAGAAAGAGAGAAAGATCGAAAGAGGGAGGGGAAGAAAAAAGAGAGGTAAAGGAAAAGAAAGAAGGTCACAAAAAAGCAAAGGGAAGAAATGAAGGAAAAGAAAGTAGAATGTGATTACCACGGGCTGGGGGGAGGGGGAAATGGGGCGTTGTTTTTCAATGGGTGGGTATATAGTTTCAGTTTTGCAAGATGAAATAGTTCTGGAGACTGATTGCACCACAATGTGAATGTACTTAACACTACTGACTGTAAATTTTATATTATGTGCTTCTTAGCATGGTTAGAAATTAAAAATTATTTTCAAAAGTGAAGAAATGAAAACGGGAGGAAGGAGGGAGGAGAGCAAGGAAAGGAGAGAGGGAGGAAGAGATAGAGGAAGGAAAGAGGGCAAGGATGGAGGGAGGAAGGACACAAGGGGAAAAGGAAAGAGGAAGGAAGAGGAAGGGAGCAGTCAGTAATGGGAGGAAGAGGGAGGAATCACAGGGATGAAGAGGAAAACAAGAGAGGAAGAAGGAAATAAAGGGAAGAAATGGAGATGAAAAGAAGGAAAAGAATGCTTTTCAGACTACCTGGCAGCGCACGCACGGCCAAGCCCGGCTTTCTCCCGGAGGTCCGCGGCCGGGGGTGGCCCGCCGGGCAGAAGCCTTGGGTTCTGGGCCGCTGCGCGTGACGTCATCGCCCGCGCCGCCTCCCCGCCTTCCGCTCCCCCCGGCCTGGCGTTGTGCAGTCGCGCATAGAGCTGGTGGCTGGTC
>NW_006788521.1:2770116-2802981 GCF_000442215.2 Lipotes vexillifer | reverse complement strand
CCCTTGGCCTTTGGGCTGCCGGCCATCCCCTGCGGCGGCGGCGGCGGCGGCGGGAGGGCGATAATTGCCCAGAGACGCAGCACTTATCCGGGCCGGTTGTGCAAGGAGCGCGGGAGGGAGGGCTCCGGGCGGCTGCTCTCACGGCTCAGCGGCCAGGCATGCGCGCGGGGGCGAGGGGCTGGCGGGGGTCTCAGGGGGCGCCTCCGGGTGTTCCCGCTGGAGACAACGCGCCGCTCCTCGGGAAAGGGCCGCCGCGATCGTTGCTGGGAATGGGGAAGGCCTGGGTTCCCAGCCCGGTCCTGCCACCTGCCATGGTGTGTGATCTCGGATGTCACTTTGCTTCCGGCCCCCAGGCTCCTCTGTGCACAAGGAGTAAAATCACTACCTCTCCTTGTGGTTTTGAGGCTCAGAAATAGTGCAGGTGAGGCCTGGAGCAGTGCCAAGCACACACTGGGTACACGGTGAGTGGTGGCCATTAATTATTTCTCTTATCACCTACTCCAGGAGCTCACGCTAAAATTCTATATGCTACCCTCTCCCACCTGGCCCACACACAGCCTATCAAGACCTGGGTTCAAGTTTTGTCTGCCACTGACTTGCTAAATGACCTTGGAAAATTTGCCTACCCTCTCTGGTCTTCAGTTTCCTCTTTCGAAATGGCGTGATGAAGGTCTCCACTTCGACAATCCGTTGGGAGGATTAAATGAGGTGGCCCTTGAAAAGGTGTGAGGGTCATACCTATATCAGATCCTGACAGCCACTGTCCTTGAAAAATTCTTTTCCCTTGGCTTCCATGACAACAGGCACTCCAGGTTTCCTTCCCACTTCTCTGGCTACTCCTTCCCAGTCTCGTTGCAGATTCCTCCTCCCTTACTCATCCCTTAGGAGTTGGTGTGCCTTGGGGTTCTCTCTTAGGCATCCCTCTGTTCCTTGGTGAGGGATGACTTGGTGACTGAATCCTCTCCAAGACTTCAGGTCCCAGCAGCTACATGCAGTCCAGACCTCTCTTCTATGGATCCAGATATTTACAGGACACCTCCACGCGGATGGGCACCACAGGAACCTCACATGCAATATGTTCCAAGCTGAACACATCATCTTCCTAACCCAAAATCAGAGGGCAATGTCTAGGCTCTCCATTCTTTCCAGGTCAGGGAGAAACCTGAGAGCTATCCTTAAGGCTTCCCTCTCTCTCATCCTCCTACTGTCCAGGCAATCACTATGTCCTGTCCTTCCCACCTCTTTAATGTCCCTTCAGTCTATTTTCCATTCCCACTGTCACTACCCCAGTCTTGGCCACTGCTACATTGCTCACTTGGAGGACTGCAACAGCCTCCTAACTTGTCACTCCATCTCCAGTCTTGCCCGTAATCAGTCCTGTACACTGAAGCCAAAGTGTCCTTACTAAATACAAATCTTATCATGTCATGCCACATGTTACTTGCCTGCTCTCCAGACTTTAACCACATGGAATTTATTTCTGTTCTCAGAGTGCCATGCCCCTGGGCCTCCTCACATGCTGTTCCCTCTGTTGAGAACACTTACCAATACATTCCCTCTTTGTTTGGCTCAGTCCTGCTTGTTCTGCAGATCTACACCTGGACAATTCTTTTGCATAGCTTCCCCTGACCCCCAATCCCTAACTACCTTAGGGACCCCTCCTATTTGCTCTTAAAGTAGGAATACATGAACTCTTATCTCATGGTGAATTCGTTTTGATACAAACTTTCTAGAAAGCAAAAGGAAACATGTATCAAAAGCCTTTAAAATGTCCATATTGTTAAACCAGCAATTCCTTTTTTGAGAAATTTAAGAAAACCTCAAAGATGTACCCAAATATTTAAAGACACATATTCATCAGAGTGAAAAATGGAAACAACCAAAAGGTCCAATAAGGGATTGGTTAAATAAATATTACCTCCATACAATGGAATACTTTTGAGCCATTAAAAATATAGGAGTATATGTAATATAGGGGAAAATCGTTCACAATATAATGTCAGGTGGGGAAAAGCAGGTTGCAAAATGCTAGGTATGCACTGCAAGGATCTAATTTTTAAAATAAATTTTACACAGAAAAAAGCATCAGGAAATATATATATGCCAAAATGTTACTAATGATCATGTCATGGGATTATGGGAGATTTTAATTTAGTTCATTTTGCTTATCCATGTTTTCTCCCATAATCCTGTATTTACTCTCTAATTATGTGATTTTTGGCCACGCCTCGAGGCTTGCAGGATCTTAGTTCCCCCACCAGGGATCAAACCCGAGCCCTCAGCAGTGAAAGCACAGAGTCCTAACCACTGGACCACCAGGGAATTCTCATGATTTTTTTTTTTTTTAAATAAAGTAAACGCTGGTTGACTGATTGGATATTTTTATCCAGAGGCCTGAGTCAACCTGGCTGGGAGAGTTGGGCCTCTTGGAGCTCTTCACCAACTTGGGAGAGGAGGGGTCTAAATGCCAGAACAAAATGCCTCTCACCTGTATCCCATTCAAATACATAGCAATGCCAGCGGGAAGAAAATCCAGTTGCTCTTTCAGTAGAAATGGATACTAGAGGAATTTTCGTTCATCGAGGAATTTGGCTTGGGAATTTCTAAGCTGGTAGTACTCACTGAGATTTTGGAGCTCTTCAGATTCTACCCCCTAAACTTGGAACTGGGGAACTGGAAACCCAAAGATGATTGGTGACTTGCCAAACCTGTTCCATCACACAGGAAGGTAGTGGCAGAGCTGGAATTTGAATATGTTTTCTCACTCCCTGGTCTCTGCTCAGTCCAACATATGTTCCCACCCCATCCCCAGCAACTGACCCCAAGTCTCCCTACGTAGACACACACACACTCACCACACAAAGGCAACCTCCTAGATTTCCATCCAAAGTCCATACATCCAGAAAGCAGACCACCCTTGGATTCACTTAATTTTTTATGATCTCTCATACTAATCTTTTTTTTTGCGGTACGCGGGCCTCTCACCGCTGTGGCCTCTCCCACTGCGGAGCACAGGCTCCGGACGCGCAGGCCCAGTGGCCATGGTCCACGGGCCCAGCCTCTCCGCGGCATGCGGGATCCTCCCGGACCGGGGCACGAACCCGCGTCCCCTGCACCGGCAGGCGGACTCTCAACCACTGAGCCACCAGGGAAGCCCGTCTCATACTAATCTTTGAGAAGTTGACCCACCTGAATCCCCCACCAAGCTCTGTTCTAAAGCATCTCCAGGGACTTCCCTGGTGGGGCAGTGGTTAAGAATCCGCCTGCCAACGCAGGAGACACAGGTTCAAGCCCTAGTCCGGGAAGATCCCACATGCCACGGAGCAACTAAGCCCGTGTGCCACAACTGCTGAGCCTGTGCTCTACAGCCCCTGAGCCACAACTACTGAGCCCACGTGCCACAACTACTGAAGCCTGTGCACCTACAGCCCACGCTCTGCAACAAGAGAGACCACTGCAACGAGAGGCCCGCGCACCGCAACGAAGAGCAGTCCCCCCTTGCTGCAACTAGAAAGGGCCCATGCGCAGCAACAAAGATCCAACACAGCCAAAAATAAATAAATAAATAAATTTTTAAAAAATAAAGCACCTCCAACTCTGTAACAATTACATTCCAAACTCCACAGTTTTCTGTAGAGAGCTTCCTCTGTGTTAAGCACTTTCCATAAGATATTCTCTTTTTGGTTTTTTTGTATTTTTATTTTATTCTTCCAACAGTGCTACAATGTAACTATTACTGTCCTTTGCCCTGTGAGGAAACTGAAGTTCAAGGAGGTTAAATAACTTTCTCAAGGTCACAGCCATAAGTGCCACAGTCAGCTTTCAAACTCCTGCTCTCAGCAGACCCCACTGTTTACCAGTGTGGACCTGTTTCCCTGGTCAACACGGCCATGCCAGAGCAGATGTCCCTTTCTGCAGTCTGCTGAGAGGCATTTTTGAGACTCACAGGAAATCAGAGCTAAAGAGACCTTGGAGCGCATCATTTCACAACTTGTTCCTTTCTTCAAACAGACCATGTTGTACAAGTGGTTTATAACATGAACTGTGGACAGAGGAACTGAACATAAACCCTGCCTCTGCCACTTACTGTGTGACTTTGGGCGAGTTACTTAACCTCTCTGTGCCTCAGATTTCTCATCTGCAGAGATAATAACACTGTCTAATTAATAAACTTGTTACAAGGATTAAATGAGTTACAACACAAAAGCACATAAAACAGTGCTTGGCACATGATTAGCTCTCCATAAATGGAGAAATTTTACCATCATCAGTACTATACTATTATTACTACTACTAAGAGTTTTTGATGTACCAGGTATGATACACAAGACAGTGAGTGGGAAAACAAAGATGACATAGCCACTGTACTCCCCTCAGGGAATTCGTGGTATGGAAAGAGACTGCAGAAACCATATATAATTACAATGTAATAACGTGGTAAATGCAATAACATAGATTAGTGTGGACACTGAGAGTGGATGTGACTTGTCCAAGGGAGCAGCAAAATTAGGACTTGAGCCCAGCTATCCTGAGCCTCTTTCTAGCCCACCTCATCGATTGGCAATTTGCCCACAGCACATAAAGGTGTGACCCAAAGGTCTTTCCACATGGCACCAAAAAGAGACTCCTACGGCTGTGACTGTCTCAGCTGAAGATATTACTAATGTGTAGAGATAGTCAATAAACATTTGCTGAATAAGTCAGTGAGTCAAAGACATTAGTGAGAAGGCAGCCAACTTCCCCCTTGGCTCTCACCTCCTCAACCTGCAGGCGTGAGGCAGTGGCACAGGGCAAAGCAGCAGTGAGCCCTGGGAGACAGCTGGTCACCCTCTCTTCACCCTCAAAAAGGTGGTTAATTGGGGTACCACTATTTACTGGCTTCTCCTTCACCACAGCTGTTTCTGAAAATTTCAGTGCACTCAACTTAATCACTTCCATAATTCTTTGTTATTTGTATGTGCCCAACTCTGTAGAGAGGAAAGTGAATCCACCCCAATCGCTGCCCTCAGGGAGCCTGAATTCTAATAGAAGAAATTAATCATGACAAACTGCTATCCTGAAAGATAGAAAATCCAGCAACTTCCCTAGAACAATGAAAAGAACATGGGCTTTGAAGCCACAATTTTTTCCTTCCTCCCTTCCTTCCTTCCTTCCTTCCTTCCCTCCTTCCCTCCTTCCCTCCTTCATTTTGGCTGCGCCAGGTCTTAGTTGCAGCACACGGGATCTTCCTTGCAGCATGAGGGATCTTTAGTTGCAGCATGTGGACTCAGTTGCCGCATGCATATGGGATCTAGTTCCCCGACCAGGGATCGAACCCGAGCCCCCTGCATTGGGAGCGTGGAGTCTTGCCCACTGGACCACCAGGGAAGTCCCAAAACATGGGCTTTGGAATCAGACAGGCCAGGGCTTGAATCTACTTCCTCCACTTGCTGGCAGTGTGACCTCAGTAAACTAACTCAGGCTCTCCGGGATGATTTCCTCATTGTGTTTTAATGGGAATCATTATTCCTACTTCATAGGGTGGATATGAGGATTACAACTTCCTTTCACCATTCCTGACCTTGTCATCTTCCTTCTTGTTATTATCTGTGAGTCTTGACCAACCCACATTCCCAGAAGGCCTGGCCAGACTCTGGGGAGGCAGAGGCCAGTTGGGCCAGTTTCCTGCCCTCCAGGAGCTCCCGGCTTCATGGGGCAACTGACACAAATTCAGAGAACCACAGTCCACAGCCTAAGTGCCATGGGAGACAGATACAGCAGAGGCATTGAGGTGGCTCCAAGGAGAGCTACGGCACCAGGGTTGGGTCTCGCTAGAGCCATGAGTAAGATTTCGAGAGGCAGATGTGGGTAGGGAATGCATACTAGGTTGCCTCACCTCTCTAAGCCTCAGTTTCCTCTTTTGTAAAATGCAAATAATACCACTTACCTTTTGCCTGCTACTTTGAGGATTAAGTGGGATAAAGGCAGGGAAGCACCTACCACAGTGTCTGGTTCATACTAGGCACTGGATAAACGGAGGCAATTACTTTACTATTATGTTGGATAATAAAGCCCCAGTGGGTGGCCCCCTTCCATAATGGAATTATCTTCTTCCCTGTGACTCACTTCCAAGGGCTGCCCCAGAGGTTGGGATGTTCCAAGCTCCTAGGCAGGTTGGAACTACCAAGCTCCCTAGAGTAAGGCCTTTATTCAGAAGAGATCAGTGCTCAGGAGAGCTCACCTCGTCTCACGCCCCCATTGTGCAAACACAGTCCCTTGATCCCCAAGAGAAAGAACACGATTTCTTTCCCCCAGTGTCAGAGCTTGACCTCAAGCCCAGATTTCCACCAACTCAGAAGAGAAACACCATGCCTCTGAGTCAGCCCAGGTCCTCCCAGCCTTGTCCTAAAGAGCCTGCTATGCAGGAGCCCAGAGAGACCTGTTGGGAAGAAGCAGGAGCATGGGGTGCTGGAGACCTGGATTTAAATCCACCCAGTTGCTGTCTGAACCAGGGTCACAGCCCTTTCCCCTTCTAGGCCTCCATGTTCTGAGACTGGCTGGGGTGGGCTGAAATTCCCACCCGTGGCTGACTATCAAAAAAACACCAGGGGACTTCCCTGGTGGCGCAGTGGTTGGGGGTCTGCCTGCCGATGCAGGGGGCGTGGGTTTGTGCTCCCCGTCCGGGAGGATCCCACATGCCTTAGAGCAGCTGGGCCCGTGAGCCATGGCCGCTGAGAATGCGTGTCCGGGACCTGTGCTCCGCAGCGGGAGCGGCCACAACAGTGAGAGGCCCGCGTACCACAAAAAAAAACAAAAACAGCACCAGGATAGCACAGACCAATCACTGCAGACGCTGGCAGGGTCCTGGTGGTCCCCTTCTGGGCCAGGCATGAATCTTTTGCTTTTGGGGGAGGAATAAAATGTACAGCGAGTGCAGCATGTGTTTCCCAAAGTGAAAATGGGTCAAGCACACATCTCCCTGCCCTTCCCCCTCCTCCTCTCAAGTGCCTAGCACTGTGTCCCATACATGCTGGCTCCACCCCAATGTGTCCAACGTGTGTCCTGCAAGTTCCTCTTCCTGAGGAAGGTCCACATTCCAGAAGAAGAGACAGGGACCTCATGATTTATTTTAAACTTAATTGAAGTATAATTTATACACCATTAAATTCACTATTTTAAGGGTACAATTCAATGATTTATAACATAAATTTACAGAGCTGCACAACCTCCACCATAGTCCAGTTTGAGAACATTTCCATCATCCCCCTAATTTCCCTCATGCCCATCACTCCCCCTTCCCATCCCCAGCCCCAGGCAACCACTAATCTGCCTTCTGTTTCTATGGATTTGCTTTTCCTGGACCTTTCATGTAAATGGAATCAGATGATATGTGGTCTTTTGTGTCTGGCTTCTTTCACTTAGCATACAGTGTCTTTTGAAATTCATCCACGTTGTGGCATGTGTCAGTACTTCGTTCCTTATCTCATTCATTTCATATCCCTGGTACCCTACCAGTACCCGGCACATAGTAGGTATTCAGAAAGGGGCTGAGGAATCTCACACGGGGGCCAGAGGCCCTTCCAAAATGAGAGCAGCTACCAGCCAAAGAAATTCCGGTCAGTCCCCAAGCTGCTATGGATGAGGTGCTATTCCCCGTGCCCGCTACCAGTGATGTGAATATAGCAATTTGTTTTCAAACTCGTGATTGTACACCAGTTGAACTGTCATGCTCTCAACTTCAGAGGTGTGCTGCAACATCCATCCACTTATTCTGAATTTGCCTTTATTCCCCACTCATCCTGTCTCTGAAAGCCATGGTGACTCATTGCTCTGCAATTAACTCTCTTTCTTCAAACTTGAATTGCCTGAACTAGTTGGAGAAGAATGATATTCCAAATACAACTAGTCTCCAACTATTACTGTAGAATTGTCTCTTTCTCCCCTCAAGTCTATCCATTTTTGCTTCATATATTTTGGGACTCTATTTTCAGGTGTATATATGTTTATAGTTGTTACCTAATTTAACACTTATTGATGGATTAAATTTTTATCAATATATATTGTCCTTCTTTGTCTCTTGTAAACTTTTTGCTTAAAATCTATTTTATCTCCAAAAACAAAAATAACAAATGAGACTACATCAAACTCATAAGTTTCTGCACAGCAAAGGAAACAATCAACAAAATGAAAAGGCAACCTATGGAATGGGAGAAAATATTTGCAAACCATATATCTGATAAAGAGTTAATACTCCAAATATATAAAGAATTCGGGGATACCGGGCTAGGGTTCCCTGGCGGGATGGTGCCACAGTGCCAGGTGGAAGTGTTGTATTTTGCAAAAAGTGCTGAAGTAACAGGAATTCGTTCAGAGGCCATTTCTGTGCCACAAGAAATAAAAGCATTGCAGCTGTGGAATGAGATAGAAACGCACCATTCTGGATTGACTGATGTCAGAAATCAGGTGATATTTGCTGTTCCTGAAGAATATGTCGAGCTTGGAGATCAGCTCCTCCTGCTTCACTCAGGAGACGAAATTGCCATTATCCCCGCCCCCCCCCCGCCCCCGGTTAGTGGAGGATAGTGCTTTGGAGCCACCTGAGAAGGATATAAATGAAGTTGAAGCGAAATCTAAAGATATAATAAAATTCACATCCGAGAAACTTTCAGTAGATGAAGGCTCACAGCTGGTGATTTCTCCACTCTGTGGTGCAATACCCCCATTTGTAGGAACTACAAGGAATAACTTCGAAGGGAAAAAAGTCATTAGCTTAGAATATGAAGCATATCTACTAATGGCAGAAAATGAAGTCAGAAAAATGTGTAGTGACATTAGGCAGAAATGGCCAAACACATAGCAGTGTTCCATCGATTTGGCTTAGTTCCAGTGTCAGAAGCAATCATTATGCTGTGTCCTCAGCCCATAGGGCTGCATCCCTCGAAGCCGTGAGCTATGCCATTGATACTTTAAAAGCCAAGGTACCCATATGGAAAAGGGAAATGTATGAAGAATAATCATCATCTTGGAAAAGAAACAAAGAATGCTTTTTGGCAACTGATGATTAAACCACTTAGGTTTTTAGAGTCCTAAAATTTAAACTTGGTAAATTCTTATCTTTGATCATGTTTTGATTTTTCTTCTCCAGAAGATAGTTTACTGAACGTAATCTTTTATGATACACCAGTGGAACAAAAGAGAGAAAAAAAAGCAAAATAAATGAGTGCTTAGGATGAGGGCTTATAGAGGAAAGAAAGGCTTTAGGGAAAAAAGGGAAGAATAACTTAAATGTAAGGAAAGATGCCTGTGTTAGACATATTATTCTATGACTAAGTTCTAACTGTAACTTGACTTACACTGAGGTGTGGCCCCTCCTCAGTGACTGTCCCCAACCCCCTACCCCTATGCTCAGTGATATCATTGTTGTCAGGGATGTGTTTTGAGAATGTAGGCAGAACTGGAAGGTATAAAAAGTCCTTATTGGATACGCTTGGTATGGTATATTTTTAGAATTTATATATTTTTAAAATAAGATAAATAAACATGATTTTAAAAGTTAAAAAAAAAAAGAATTCATACAACTCAACAGCAAAAGAGCAAATAACCTGATTTTTAAAATGAGCAAAGGACCTCAATAGACATTTCTCCAAAAAAGACATACAGATGGCCAATAGGTATATGGAAAGATGCTCAACATCACTAACCATCAGGGAAATGCAAATCAAAACCACACCTGTAGGATGGCTATCATCTAAAAGTCAAGAGATAACAAGTGTTGGCGAGGATGTGGAGGAAACCGAACTCTTGTGCCCTGTTGGTGGGAATGCAAATTGGTGCAGCCACTATGGAGAACAGTGTGAAGGTTCCTCAAAAAATTAAAAATAGAACTATCATATGACCCAGCAATCCCACTTCTGGATACATATCTGAAGTGAATAGAATCACTACCTCATAGAGATATCTGCACTCTGGTGTTCATTGAAGCATTATTCACAATAGCCAAGGTATGGAAACAACCTGAGTCCATCAACAGATAAATTGGTAAAGAAATGTGGTACATACATACTATGGCATATTATTCAGCCTTGAAAAAAAAAGAAAGAAAATCCTGCCACTTGCAATAACATGGATAAACCTGAAGGACATTATGCTGAGTAAAATAAGCCACAGACACAGAGAGACAAATATCACATGATCTTACTTACATGTGGAACCTGAAAAACAAACAAACAAAAACAAGTAGAACTCACAGCAACAGAGAGTCGAATGGTGGAGAGATATCCATCAAAGGGTACAAACTTTCAGTTATAAGATGAATAAGTTCTGGAAACCTAATGTACAGTATGGTGTCTGTCGTTAATAATAACATATTATATACTTGAATTTTGCTAAGAAAGTAAATCCCAAGTGTTCTCACCACCCACACAAAATGGTAACTATGGGAGGTGATGGATATGTTAGTTTGATTGGGATAATTATTTCACATGTATAATTATAATTTAATCTATTTTGTCCAATAATAATGTAGCCACCCCTGTTCTCTTTTGCTCATTATTTGCGTAGAATATCTATGTTAAAAACAGCAGATGCCCGCTTCTGCAGGACAACCGATAGACCCATATCCAGAATGATGCTCCAGGTCTCCATGGAGCCTAGTAATAGAGATAAGAACAACAACAAAAAAAACTATAAGGTAAGGCAATGTATCCCATAAAGATGTACATCACACATCTAAGATGCTGTGGAAGACCTTCAACTCAATGATTCATTCGTACCTTCATTTTAAAGCCCCTGAGCACCTCTTCTATGCCACGGCCTGAGCCGAACACAGCGCTGAGGCATTCATGGCCCCTCTGCTCTAGAACTTAGAGGATGATGCAGGCAAGCAGGGCCATTTTAAGACATTCATAGGCTATACCTAAGTTTCCATATCTTTGAAATGGTGATAATAGCACAACTTCATAAAAATGCCATAAGGGGTAAATTAGTTTAAAATGTGTAAAGTATTTAGAATAGTGTCTAGTACATGTAAGCACTCAATAAATGTTACCTATCATCAATCATCATCATCATCACCAACTTTAATTACTTTTTCTTTGGAAGCTGTATCCCGCCAGTTAAATTTTAAAATTTTGTACTGTAAAAACAATTTTTAGCGTAAACATTTTACATTTTAGTGTAAAAATGTTTTACTGTAAAGTAAGTAATTTTTCTTTAGAACTTATACTTAATTTCAGATCTACAGTTTTCTTTTCATGTTTGCGAGCTAATAAATTTTGCAAAAGTGCTTGAAAAGCTCATAAGACCATCCCTCTAGACTCCCGTGGATAACATAAACCTACCCCAAGTGACCATATAAGGCTACACAGGTGGTTTTTACTGTACAACCCTAAGGAACACCAACCTCATAGACTATGAAGTGAATGCCCCCATCCCCAGAGATGTGTACTGCTGCAGCCCTGGCCCTGCAGGTGAGGAAATCAAGGATAGACACACAATGCAATAAAGATCACTTCCAATTGGGAGAAAAGAGATGACTTTATGGAGGGATGACATCTGAGCCAAGTCATGAAGAGCAGAAAGACTTCAGTCCACAAAGATGCTGTGAGAAGGACAATCCGGGAAGAAGGGATAATAAGAGCAAAGGCAGGGAATTCCCTGGTGGTCCAGTGGTTAGGACTCCATGCTTCCACTGCAGGGGGCATGGGTTCGATCCCTGGTTGGAGAACTGAGATGCCACAAGCTGCACAGCACGGCCAAAAAAAAAAAAAAAAAAAAAAAAAAGAGCAAAGACAAGGTGTACATCTGTGGAAGAGTGAAGAGTGAGTAGTTCTGTTTGATTGGAGCAAAAGATGTGTGAAGGGTGGAAGAAGGAAATGAGCTTGGAGAGAGATAAAGGAGCCAGATCAGGGATGGCTTTGAATGCCAGGCTTACAGTTTAAACTTTGTCATGTGAGCAGTAAGCTGTCATTTCATGTTTTTGAGGTGGGACGTAGCATAATCAGAGCTGTGCTTTAGGAAAGTTCCTCTGGCTGCTGGTGTCGGGGGCGGGCTGGAGGGGGCAGAAGCTGGAGATAGGAGGCCTGTAAGGAGATGGTTACAATTCTGGAAGTTAGAAGTCCAAAATCAAGGTGTTGGTAAGGTCATTCTCCCTCCAGAGGCTTTAGGGAAATCTGAATCCGTTTGTTGCCTCTTCTGCTGGCTGTTGGTATTCCTTGGCTTGTGGCTACTCACTCCAGTCTCTGTCTCCTTCACATGGGCTTCTCCTCTTCTCTTTGTGTCTCTCCTCTGTGTGTCTTTCATAAGGGCATTTGTCATTGGATTTAGGGCAGATCTCAAACTCTTGGAGTTAATTAAATCTGCAAAGACTCTTTTACCAAATAAGGTCACATTCACAAGTTCCAGGGATTAGGACATGGACATACATTTTGGGGGCTCCCTTTCAATCCACTACACAGCCGTTGGCAAGAATGTGGAAAAATTAGAACTCTCATATACTGCTGATGTGAATGTAAGATGGTACAGCCACTTTGGAAATAGTCTGGCACTTTCTCAAAAATGGTAACCTAGAGTTACCATGCGATCCAATGATTTCATTCCTAGGTATATACCCCAGAGAAGTGAAAACGTGTCCACACAAAAACCTGTACATGAACGTTCATAGCAGCATTATTCATATTAGCCAAAAAGTAGAAAGAATCCAAAGGTCCATCAACTGATGAATGGATCAATAAAACATGGTATATCCATACAATAGGATATTGTTCAGCAATAAAAAGAAATTAAGTGCTGACTCATGCTACAGCATGGATGAATCTTGAAAACATTCCAGTATGCTGAGTGAAAGAAGCCGTCCACAAAGGGCCATATATTGTATGATTTCATTTATATGAAATGTCCAGAATACAAAAATCTATCAGTTAGACTATGGTTGCCTAAGCTTAGGCGTGGGGATGTGGAAGAAGAGGATGGAGTTGAGGAGGAATGGGGAGAGACTACTAAGAGGCACGGGGTTTAAGGAAAGTGATAAAAATGCTCTAATGTTGACTGCAATGATGCTTGCACACCTCTGCGAATATACTAAAAAACACTGAAGTGTGCCTTAAGTGGGTGAATGGTATGGTATGTGAATTATATCTCAATAAAGCTGTTATTTAAAAAGTAAATGTGTAGCACTGCACCCAGCTCATAGAAGTTCCTCAATATGCCGGAGTTACCCTCCCCCGCAGTTCCACCTTCCTGTGAATACTCTGACAGGGGTCCATTACAACGGCCCGACCCAGACACAAAGGTGTGCACATTAGGGACGCATTCAGATTAGCTGGCCACAGTCGCTCAGGCACATTCAAATATTTCCTGGGTACCAGCTACACGGAGGAAACTGCAAGACTATTGAAGATTCAGAGATGAATTGCCCGTGCACCCAAGATGCTCAAGATGCTCTTTCACAGGATGAAAAAGGGTGTGGTCTTTGTCTTCCTGCTCCTCTAAAATTGCCTTAATTAAACCCTCTTCTCTTCTCCCCCGCTCCACGCTCCGGAAGATTTTCTCAAAGAAAACTGCAATAATTATGTATTTACCATTGCCAAAACCACGCTTGTTTCTTTTAAAGGGAAACATATTTAACCTTAGCAGATTTCCCAGATGCAATTGCCCATGGGACACCTTACAAATGATCTTGCCCAACAGCCTCATTTTACTGATGAGGAAAATGACACCCTACGGGACGGGGAAGAACTCACTCATAGTCATGGAACATCAAGAGCAGAAACCAGATGCCCACCCCAGGCTTCTGATTCCAACCTAAGGCTCTTTTCCCTTTCACACTGGAAATTGATGACATAGGCATCAATTTTGTTTGTTTAGATGCACCGATCTCTGATCACCACAAATACTTCCTGCACAGTAATGGATCCCTTTCACTTCACGCATTTGCATTCTATTCCTCTCTCTGAAAGCTCTCAGCACTCCCTGCCTTATATAACTGACAGGAGGTATGTCC
Source organism: Lipotes vexillifer (assembly GCF_000442215.2). Lineage (NCBI taxonomy): Eukaryota > Metazoa > Chordata > Mammalia > Artiodactyla > Lipotidae > Lipotes > Lipotes vexillifer. Next base: position 2,789,003 of record NW_006788521.1, on the reverse strand, counting down.
AAGGCTTCTCTCCACTCAAGATCATGAGCTCCCTAAAGGAAGGGACCAGGGCTGAGCCATCTTTGGATCCAGGGTATTTTCCACAAAATTTTACTCAGGGTTGAGACGAAAATATGTTGAACTAAATTCGTTTTACTATTTTTAAAAAAGATTTTATATTCCAAAATATTAACCACAGCATTATTTATACTAGGAAAAAACTGAAAATAACCTAAATATCCAGCAATAAGAAAATGACTAAGTTAATTATAATGAAGCTTGATGAAACATTCTGTAGCCATTCAAAATAATAAGTATGAACAATGAGTAACAAGATAGAAAAGGTTTATGAAATGAAGTAAAGCAGAGAAAGTAGGTGATGGAGATGTGTACACAATCTGACTACCGCTATAATTATCAACATACATTAAATGCTAAGCACTTTATAAACATTTTTCCACTTAGTTCTTATGACTCTTTGGATTAGGTATTATAATCCCTCTTTTCCAGATAAGAAAATGGAGGTTTGTAGAGGTTAAGTACCACGCTTCAGGTCTCACAGTTGATGAGACATACAGGCATGACCCAGACCCAGGTGGTCTATGCCAGCCCCAAAGTCCAAGCCCTTAACCACTTTGTTACACTGTCTTCCAGCAAAACCAACTCTATAAGTTTAGTGGTATTCTCAGAGAAATGAAAGCTGAAACTTCAGGCAATAGGTGATGAGTATCATATTAATAATATTATTCAACATCATTTGAATAGTAATTTTAAAATATTTTAGGGATAAGAAACAGGATGCCAATGATAGAATTTCATGAGGGCAGCAAGGTGGAAGGATATCTAGAGACAGGGTATGCCCCTGAAAAAGCATCTGAGAGCTGGCTAGATTGATGGGGGAGCTCCTTTACTGGGAAGGGAAGCATGATTTATTCAGCTCAGTGAGGCCAGCACAGGGCACCAAAACCTTGGGAAATGCTTGAATGACTGAAGGAAGGAAGGAATGAGTGAATGAATGGGTAAGTGACCCTGAGAGCTGCTTAGGAGGCTACTGGTGTTAACTGTTGGAAGAAGTAATGGGCTGATTCCTGGGACAGAGTGTATGAGTCCCAGGAATGTGTGTACGTGTGTATGTGGGGCTGTGTACACGCGCGCACGTGTGTAGGTGGGACTGGGAAAGCAGGAGGAAGAGGCAGGAGCTTTTGAGAGGCTGGGATCCAAGCAGCTTGGATTTAGTCATTCTCTCAGCTCTAACCTCTCTCAGCTAACGGTATGGATCTCAGCCTGAGATCACCAAGAAGCCTGTGGAGGTTCAGCCAACCATCCTGGCTGCCCTACTCCCGCCTGCTCTGGCTCCACCTCAGTTCCACCCATTCCAGCCTCAGCTTCAGTCTGCTTTCCCTTTGCCTGAAAGGTTTGGGCTTCCTGCAGACAAACTGTGTGTGCTCTCTGCTTTATCTCCATTATCTCATTCCATTCCTCCAGCAACCCTGCAGGTAGGTTCCCTGATTATTCCCTGAAGTATAATCATAAATATATATTTGGTCTTTGCCTCTAGTCCTTGGCACAGAGCTCCTCAAACCTTTGGAATTTCCTGAGTGATAGGGGTGACAGGAGTGTCTTTTGTTACTCCCTATAAGTTTCTTTCAACCATACCCAGTGTATGCTAATGAGGTCACTCATGAGACTTCCCAATAGCTTCAGGATGAGGGCTGGTTACCCAAAAGATCAAGACTTGATTAGAGGGTTGAAACTTTCAGCCCTACCTTCCCACCCCTGACCTGGGAGGGAATGGTGGAGGGCGGGGGTGGGGAGATAGGATGGAGACTGAGTTCAGTCACCACTGGCCAATGATTTGTATGATTGTATACAATCAATCACATGTAATGAAGCCTCCATTATATTAAAAAAAAAAAAAACCCTAAAAGATGAGTTCAGAGAGCTTCTGGGTTGAGGAACACATCAAGGTGCTTGGGTCATGGTGCACTCCCACTCCATGGGAACAGAATCTCCTCTACTCGGGGCTCTGGGATCTCATGCTATGTACCTCCTCATCTGGCTGTTCATTTATATCCTTCGTAATAAACTGCAATAGTAAGTATAGCATTCTCTGAAGTTCTGTGAATTGTTCTTGCAAATTATTGAACCGGAGGAGAGGGGTTGTGGGAAACCCTGACTGTGTAGCCAAGCCTGGCACATAACCTGGGGACCCACTACTTGTGAAGTGAGGGCAGTCTTGTGGGACTGAGTCTTTAATCTGTGAAGTCTGACAGTAGCTCCGGGTATCGATGTTAGAATTGAACTGAATTGCAGGACACCTAGTTGGTGTCAGAGAGCTGGACAAGGGGTGTTGGAAAACACACCACATATCTGGTGTCAGGGGAAGGAAAAAAACCCTCATTCCCATTTTACAGATGAGGACCCTGTGACTTGGAGAGGGAAAACATATTGTCCACAGTCACACCCCTGGCAAAAGCTGAGCACAGGGTCTGCTGGACTAGGTTGAAGTCCTAAGTATGTCATTAACTCCCTCACCTTCCACAGGGGATTAGGGAACCCTGTTTCCTTCATTCATGAGTGGCTTCAAGGAGCCATTGAGATGATGAACGTGGAACCACTTTGTAAATTGGGGAGACAAGAATTGGAGAACAAAAAGGTCTGCCGTGGGTTCAAATCCCAGCTTCATTGCTAATTTCTTGGATGACCACGAATAGTTAACCTCTCTGGACTTACCTCCTCACCTGCAAAATGAGGGAAATAGCACTGACCAGTGAGGATTTAATTAGATATCAGGTGTCAGGCACTCCACACACTCCCTGACACAGAAAGCTCTAGTAAACAGTAGCTCTTAATAATAGCAGCATGTTAAATCTAGGAGCTCACTAACCATAGTATTTATTTTTTTAATCAAAAGACAGGAAGACATAGTGTCAAAGCCATATGATATCAGGGAATGTGATTTACATGGAAATTAAAAAATTCTGAATAAACAAAATAAGCTAAGGCTGGTGTGAAAATAAGACCCTGAGGCTCTTATCCTTAGAAGCCATTTTGCCTGTCATTCTTGTTTCATTTCCCTAGCTCTCTGTGGCGATGGGTTTTTAAATAATTTGACTGTTGATTTGCAAACAAATCCTCATTCAAGGTGATCAGCAAGTGCCCTCCATTCCTTTTCATTCATCCAACTATCTGTCTGTTTAGCACACATTTACCCAGGAGGTGCTTTTGGCCAGGCCCTGCAGTAAGTGCTGGTGAACACAGTGGCAAACCCAGACCCTTTCCTGGCACCAAGAAACTTCTAGTCTAGTCCAGAAAACAAACAAATCAATCACCTGGTACAGGAAAGGGACAGCTTCCCTGAAGAGGTGGCACATGAGGAGCCACCTAGTGAATGGTTGGGAGAGAGAGGTGAGGGCAGGTCAGGACAAAGTAAGAGAAAAGCCAGAGAGTTGTTTGGAAAAAAAGGGCAAGTAAGGAGATGTGGTGGAGGAGGAGCCCGGTGAGATGGGAAGAGCCCTGGTCTTAAAGGATGGCGCTGGGACTTTGCACCAGATTAAACATCTACTTGAGCTAGAAAAAGTGGGCAAGGACAGGGACTGGGGAAGATTCATCATGGCCACCCAGGAGGGTTTTCGTTTGTTTTGTTTTTCGTCCTAGGGTTTCAAAGAGACTAGACTCTGAACCCAGCTCTATATTAACCTCTTGTTTGATTTTGGCAAACCACCATTGTCTCTCTAAGCCTCATTTTTTTAATTGAAGTATAGTTCATTTACAATGTCATGTTAGTTTCAGGTATACAACACAGTGATGTATATATATATATATATACACATACATATACATATACATTTTTTTCAGATTCTTTTCCATTATAGGTTATTGCAAGATATTAAATATAGTCCCCTGTGCTATACAGTAGGTCATTGCTATTTATCCATTAGTAGTAGTAGTAGTAGTTAATCCCAAACTCCTAATTTATTCCCCCCCACATCCCGCCTTGGTAACCATAAGATTGTTTTCTATGTCTGTGAGTCCGTTTCTGCTTTGTAAATAAGTTCACTTGTATCATTCTTTTTTAGGTTCCACATATAAGTGATACCATATTTGTCTTTCTCTGTCTGACCTACTTCACTTAGCATGATAATCTCTAGGTCCATCCATGTTGCTGCAAATGGCATTATTTCATTCTTTTTTATGTCTAAGCTTCATTTTTATCAACTCTGAGGCTAAGAGAGGAGAGGAGATGAATTCAAGATTACAAAACTTGAACCCCAAATCCAGGCTCAAACTGGTCTGTTCATATCTGATACTGGAGGGAAGAGTGCTTATAAAATTGAATATCACTGAAAGGATCTTGGATGAATTACATAAATAAAATAAATAGTGTGCACATGAGTAGGGCTGTGGCTAGTGTCTGTGGCAGGGATAGTGTCTGTGGCAGGATGGCATAGAACCTAAGTGTTTATAAATTCAAAATAAGGATAAGATTGAAAAGATTGGTATGTGAGGCTACCTGAACAAAATCAAACACAGACAGCATTCACTCTTCTCACTCCAAAAAAGAACTACCTTGCCCACATCCTTTAAGATTATAAGGATATGGACAAGCAGGAAAAATGAAGCAGTTATCAATCCCTGGTCTCAGAGGATTCAGCTATGAACTGGTTTCTATCCAATTCCTATCTAAAACCTACCTGAAATTTGGCAATATCTATTACATATTTGAAATATTTGTACCCTAAAAAAAAAAGATGAAATAATATATCTATGCCTATGACCTAGTAATTCTACTTCTGGGAATCTATTCTAGAAAAAATAGTGAAAGATGCAGACCAAGACTCATGTACAAATATATTCATCAACACATTGTTTATAATAACAAAATTTGGAAACAACTTAAATGTCTGTTTTAGACTGGGTTTCCCCAGAAGCAGACCCTGAGGCAAGGTTGTGAATGCAAGTAGTTTATTTTAGAAGTGATTCCAGGAAGCACCAGTAGAGGAGTAAGGAAACAGGTCAGGGAAGGAAAGAAAGACTCTAAAGGGTGAATTATTAAGCAGGTTTCCACCATGGATGAGTGGAGCTCAATCCCATTGGGAAACACTGGGAAACAATGTAGACCACACCTCAGAGCTATCCCACCTGGTGAATGAGGAAGCTTGGGCATTTACCCATCAACTCCCCATCTGTCATTGTTTGATGTGGCTTCTGGGAGCATTAACTTCCTAAAACATCCATTTTGAAGCACATGTGGACTAAGAGGAGAATCATAGGTATTCATAGTATGCAGCCTCCAATGTGCAGAGGTAAGTGCCAAGGTGATACAGGGAGGACACTGATAATTTCCAACAACAGGTGAATGATGGATTATCAGAGGCCAATAAAAAATTGCTTTTTAATGCTGAAGAAAATTGAAACTTCTTTCTCAGAATGCAATAGAAACAAAAAAAAAAGACTAAATAGTGAAAGACAAAAATGATAGACATAGAGGAAAAACAAGCATAAGCCAATAAACACGTAATTGGTGTTCCTTAAGAGATTAGAATAAATGAAACAAGCTATAATAAAAGCTATAAAAGAGAATTTTCCAGACATGAAAAATGACCTAGTGAGAATTGAAAGGCTTTAGCACTTCCTGTGCAAAATCAATGAAAAAGACTCCATTTAAATGTATTCTGGAAAGCAGAATCATAAGCAATAAAAAGGGAAAAATCTCCACCAACAGAAAAAAGTTAACACAGAAGAACAAAACTCAAACTGGCCTCAAACTTCATCTGCAAAAGTAGTGTGCAAGGTAATAAAGTAACATATACAGGGTTTTGAAAGTTAAAAATGTTGTGAACTAATAACTTTACATAAGACCCAGTTGACTTTCACATAGGAAGGGAATGAAGAAACTTGGGAGAGTAGTTCCACTTGTTAAAAGAAAGAGGGAAATGATATAGCACCCAAGGATTTCCAAAGATAAAGTTCTTATAAAAACTAATAGCTCACAGTCAGAAATGTAACACACACACAAGATGACATATCAGAACCACAAAAACTGCAGACTTAAGCTATTAGAATTATCAGAATAATTATGTATCAAGAAATAAAAGAGTCTTGAAAATATGAGCACAGGATATAAAGATAACTAAGTTTTTATAAAATATTTTACCCAACAATAGCAGAATACATATTCTTCTCAAGCTCATATGGAACAATTACTAAGATAAACCACATTCTGGGCCATAAAACACATCTTAACAAATTAAAAAAAATAGAAATCATATGATGTATGCTCTCAAACCACAACAGAATTAAACTAGAAATCAATAACAGGAAGTCCCAGTTAATGCAATATGACAAGAAAAGTAAATAAAGGTGTACAGACTGGGAAGGAGGAAACAAAACTATCTTAGTTCACAGATGACAGGATTGCCTATGTAGAAAATCTCAAAGAATCAACAACCACAAAAAACTCCTGGAACCAATACCAATTATATATAGCAAGGTTGCAGGATACAAGGTTAATATACAAAAATCAATTTGTTTCTTACACACCAGCAATGAACAATTGGAATTTTTTTTTTTTTTTTGCGGTACATGGGTCTCTCACTGTTGTGGCCTCTCCCGTTGCAGAGCACAGGCTCCGATGCGCAGGCTCAGGAACCATGGCTCACGGGCCCAGCCGCTCCGCGGCATGTGGGATCTTCCCAGACCGGGGCATGAACCCGTGTCCCCTGCATTGGCAGGTGGACTCTCAACCACTGTGCCACCAGGGAAGCCCAAACAATTGGAATTTGAAATTAAAATACAGTACTATTTATATTAGCACCAGAAAGAAAGGAAGAAGGGAGGGAGGGAGGAAGGAAGGGAGGAAGGAAGGGGAAAAAATACTTAGGTATAAATCTAGCAAATATGTACAAGATCTAAATAAGAAAAATTATGAAACTCTGACCAAAAAAATCAAAGAGGAACTAAACAAATGGAGCAATTGTCTATGTTCATGGTTAAGAAGACTTAAGATTGTTAAGATATCAGTTCTTGCCAACTTGATCTATAGATTCAACACAATCCCCATCAAAATCCAAGCAATTTCTTTTGTGGATATCGAAAAACTGATTCTAAAGTTTATATGGAGAGACAAAAGACCCAGAATTGCCGACACAATATTGAAAGAGAACAAAGTCAGAGAACTGACACTATTCAACTTCAAGACTGACTATAAAGCTACAGTAATCAAGACAATGTGGTATTGGCAAACAAAACAAAAACAAAAACAAAAACAATAAAAAATAGATCAATGGAGTAGAATACAAAGCCCAGAAACAGACCCATACAAAGAGTCAAATGATTTTTAACAAAGGAGCAAATGCATTCAACGGAGAAAGAATACTTTTTTCAACAAACGATGCTGAAACAACTGGACATCCACACGCAAAAGAGAGAGAGAGAGAGAGAAAACAATCTAGACACAGACCTTACACCCTTCACAAAACTTGTCTCAAAATGGATCATAGACCAAAATATGAAATGCCAAACTATAAAACTCCTAGAAAATAACACAGGAGAAAATCTAGATGACCTTGGGTTTAACAATGACTTTTTAGATAAAACATCAAAGTCAGGGGCTTCCCTGGTGGCGCAGTGGTTGAGAGTCCGCCTGCCGATGCAGGGTATGCGGGTTCGTGCCCTGGTCTGGGGGGATCCCACATGCCGTGGAGCGGCTGGGCCCGTGAGCCATGGCTGCTGAGCCTGCGCGTCTGGAGCCTGTGCTCCACAAGGGGAGAGGCCACAACGGTGAGAGGCCCGCGTACTGCAAACAAACAAACAAACATCAAAGGCATGATCCATGAAAGACAAAAATGGTAAACTGGACAGACTTCATTAAAATTAGAAACCTCTGCTCTGTGACAGACACTGCAAAGAGAATGGGAAGACAAGCCACAGGCTAGGAGAAAATATTTGCAAAAGACGTATCTGATAGTATTCTGTTACCCAAAATTAACAAAGAACTTTAAAAACTCAACAATAAGAAAACAACCCAATTTTTTAAATGGGCAAAGATCTGAACAGACACCTCACCAAGAAAAGATATACAGATGGCAAGTGACATCATATATCATTAGGGAATTGCAAATTAAAACATGAGATACCACTACACACCTATTAGAACACTGAAAATCCAAAACACTGACAATACCAAATACTTGCAAGGCTGTAGAGCAACAGGAACTCCCAGTGCTAGTGGGAATGTGAAATGGTAGAGCCACTTTGGAAGATAGTTTCGTAGTTTCTTAGAAAACTAAACTTATTCCTAACACGCGATCCAGCAATCATGGTCCTTCGTATTTACCTAAATGAGTTGAAAACTTATGTCCACATTAAGACCTGTATACAAATATATACAGCAACTTTATTCATAGTTGCCAAAACTTGGAAGCAACCAAGATGTCCTTTACTAGGTGAATGGATAAATAACTGTGGTACCTCTGCACAATGAAATATTATTCAGTGCTAAAAAGAAATGAGCCATAAGGCCATGAAAAGACATGGAGGAACTTTAAATTTATATTACTAAGTGAAGGAAACTAATCTGAAAAGACTCCATACTGTTTGATTCCAAATATATGACATTTCTGGAAAAGGCAAAACCATGGAGTCAGTAAAAAGATAGTGCTAGTAAAAAGATAGTTGCCAGGGGTTTGTGGGAAGGAGGTACAAACAGGTGAAGCACAGGGGATTTTTAGGGTAGTGAAACTATTCTGTACTATAAGGATGAATACTTGTCCTTATACATTTGTCAAAACCCATAGAATGTAAACACAAAGTGTGATCCCTCATGTATACTATGGACTTGGTTGATATGTCAATACTGGTTCATCAGTTGTAAGAAATATACCTCTGGCTAGGGATGTAGATGGTGGGGGAGGTTGGGGGGCGTGGCAGGGAATAGGTAGGAACTCTCTGTATTTTCCATTCCATTTGCTGTGAAACTAAAATGCCTCCAAAAAATAAAATCTATTGATTTTTTCAAAGCTGACTTAAGAAGAAACATAAAACCAAGTAGTCCTATGATCAAATATACTGAATTAAGTATTGAAAATATTTTTATAAAGAAAACAAATCCAGAAGATTTGAATAGCAAATTCTCTCAAACATTTAAGAAAAAAATTATTCTATAGAAAATAAGGACCTATTCCCCAATTTTTTAGTAAGTATACCATAATGGATATGAAAACTTGAAAATAACATTAAAAGAAAGGATAACTCAGACCAACCTTATATATGAGCTAGATGTAAAACTTTCAATCAAAATATTAGCAAATCAAATTCAGAAATATATAAAAATGATAATGCATTATGTTCCAGTTAAGCCTTATCCCTCAAATGCAAGGTTGTTTAACATTTTTAAAAATCAGATTTTTTTGGTTCACTTCTGTTTTATTGAACATCTTATTTTCACTTTTTAAAAACTATTTTAAGAAACATTGCTATGTTTGCATTTAAGTCCCCATTTACACCTTTGTGCTAAATTTCTTTCTGCAATTATAACGATTTATATTCTGTGACAGTGTTTGAGAACACTGTTTTACATACTGTGAGCGACACTGAATGTTAACCTTCATAAATAACGCAATTTTGTAGGCAACAAATAGCATTTCCTTATTTTAACTTGCATTTATTTGATTACTCAGGAATAATCAGATTTTCATGTTTATTAGACATTTGTATTTCTTCTAGAAATGGGCTTTTTATTCATTCTTCCATTTTGGTTTTATGTTTTTCTTATTAAGATGGCCAATTTTATATTAATCAGTTGTCTACATTATTATTGCAAATATTTTTTCAATTTCTTGCTTGATTAAAAATCAGATTAACATTAACAGATTAAAGAATGTAGTTACCTCAACAGATGGAGAAAAGACATATAAAAAAATCAACATCTGGGACTTCCCTGGTGGTGTAGTGGTTAAGAATCCGCCTGCCAATGCAGGGGACATGGGTTCAATCCCTGGTCCAGGAAGATTCCACAAGCCATGGAGCAACTAAGCCGGTGCGCCACAACTACCGAGCCTGTGAGCCACAACTACTAAAGCCTGCGCACCTAGAGCCCATGCTCCGCTACAACAGAAGCCACCACAATGAGAAGTCCATGCACCACATCAAAGAGTAGCCCTTGCTCGCCTCAACTACAGAAAGCCCGCGCGCAGCAACGAAGACCCAACTCAGCCAAAAATTAAATAAATAAAAAATAGGGGCTTCCCTGGTGGCGCAGTGGTTGAGAGTCTGCCTGCTGATGCAGGGGACACGGGTTCGTGCCCCGGTCCGGGAGGATCCCACATGCCGCGGAGTGGCTGGGCCCGCGAACCATAGCCGCTGAGCCTGCGCGTCCGGAGCCTGTGCTCCGCAACCGGAGAGGCCACAACAGTGCGAGGCCCGCGTACCGCAAAAAAACAAAAATAAAACAAAAAAAAACCAAGGATGTCATGTATCATCACTTCCATTCATCATTGTATTGAAAGCGATAAGGCAAAAAAAAAAAAAGGAAAAAGTTACTTATGTGTGTGTTTATATATATATATCTGAAAAGTGTCATTACTCACAGATTATATGATTATCTACAATTGAAAACCCAAAGAAGTTTAGAATAAATTATTAGATTTTTAAGAGAATCGACAGTTACTGGATACAAAAACAACCTTAAAAAAAAATCATTTGTAATTATATCTGAAGAACAAGTAGATAAATGCAGTTTAAGAACAGCTAACATTTCTTTTTCATTAATTTATTTTATTTATTTTTGGCTGTGTTGGGTCTCTGTTGCTACGTGCAGGCTTTCTCTAGTTGCCGCAAGCAAGGGCTACTCTTCCTTGTGGCGCACGGGCTCCTCATTGCGGTGGCTTCTCTTGCTGCAGAGCACGGGGTCTACGTACGCGGGCTCAGTAGTTGTGGAGCACAGGCTTAGTTCTCTGCGGCATCTTCCCGGACCAGGGATCGAACCCGTGTCCCCTGAACTGGCAGGCAGATTCTTAACCACCGCCCCACGAGGCAAGTCCCTAACATTTATTAAGTCAGACAGAGAAAGACAAATACTGTATGATCTCACTTACATGTGGAATCTAGAAAAGCTAATTTCAGAAACACAGAGTAGACTGGTGGTTGCCAGGGGCTAGGGAGAGGGGGAAATGAGAAGATGTTTGTCAAAGGGTACAAATTTCCAGTTATAAGAAGAGTAAGTTCTGGGGATCTAATTATAGCATGGTGACTATAGTTAACAGTACTGTGTTGTATTCTTAACAGATGCTAAAAGAGTAGATCTTAAATGTTCTCAACACCACCACAACAAAAAATGGTAATTATGTGAGGTGAAGGATGTGTTTACTAACTTTCTTGTGATAAATATTTTGCAATACACATCTGTATCAAATCACCACATTGTACACCTTAAACTTATACAATGTTATATGTCAATTATATCTCAATAAAGCTGGGGGTGAGGGGAAGAACAGCTAAGATATCCAATTTTATCCAAAAAAAGAGGGAATTCCCTGGTGGTCCTGTGGTTAGGACTTCATGCTTGCACTGCCCAGGGCGTGGGTTCAATCCTTTGTCTGGGAACTAAGATCCCACAAGCCTCATGGCATAGCCAAAAAAAAAAAAAAAGTGACATGTACAAAAAAAGACCAAGTATTAGAAATAATTTTAATAAATATGCAAGACCTTTATGAAGAAAAATAGAGAACATTATTGATGGACATTAAGGGAAACAAATTAAAATGATAAGTAAAACATGTTCATAAATTAGAAAGCTTAATATCATATAAACTTTTAGCCCTAGTCACCAGTGTATGGGATACACAAAAGATAGAGAAACATGTTGAATTACACCATAAAAATACAATCCAAAACATGGAAAACTCTATAAAACCAACAATCCAGTTTCTTCAACAAACAAAGTCCAAGGAAAAAAATTAAAGATGGAGTGGAATTTATATATTAAATGAGACTTAAGAACAGTGAAAACCAATCCCAAGTGTTCTTACCACAATAAAAAAAAAAAATGTTTAAATCCCAAACAAGATGTAAAAGTAAATAATTACATTTATGGGACAATTGGAAATCTGAAACTTCACTTTTAACAAGCCATCAAGTTGCCCTTGATGATATTAAGGAATTATTGTGGTTTTTCTCTTTTGGGTGTTTTTTGTTGTTGTTGTTGTTTTGACAATGATATTGGGGTTTTATTTTTTAGAGATATATACTGAATTACTTACAGATGTCTGGGATTTGTTTCAAAATAATATGATAGTAGGGGAAGATGGGGATATAGATGGGACAGAAGTGAACAGGACTGATGGCTTTTGGAGCATCAGTGTCTATGATGATGAGTACCTGAGAGTACATCATATTATTTGTTTTTGCATACAGTCAAAATTTTTAATTTTTAAATTAGATTAAATATATATCAAATATACACAAAATGTCTCCAATTCATTTATAGATTCAGTACAATCCTAACCAAAATTCCAGGAGGCTTTGGGCTTCCCTGGTGGCGCAGTGGTTGAGAGTCCGCATGCCGATGCAGGGGACGCAGGTTCGTGCCCCGGTCCGGGAGGATCCCACATGCCGCGGAGCGGCTGGGCCCGTGAGCCATGGCTACTGAGCCTGCGCATCCGGAGCCTGTGCTCCGCAACGGGAGAGGCCACAACAGTGAGAGGCCCGCGTACCGCAAAAAAAAAAAAAAAAAATTCCAGGAGACTGATTAAATAAATGTAACATATATATGTTTATAAAACACTCGGCAGCCTTTAAAATGATGCTCTTGAAAAAAATTTAAGTACATTGAAAGTTGTTTATACATGTTGTCAAAAGGCTGATTGTACAGCACTATGTGTAGTAAATGGCATTTATGTAAAAAAATAGACTAGCTGAGGACCAGAACTGAGATAAGTAGTTTCTGCAGAAGGCTGAGTATCAAGAGAGGTTAATTTACGTAATTCTTAATCTTCACTATGCATTAGAATCACCTACAAGAACTTAAAAAATGTGCAGATGCCAAGGTCCTACACCAAAAGTTTCCATTTCAACTGGTCCAAGGTGGGACCAGGCATCGGTAGATTTTAAAACCTTACCAGGTGATTCTAATATGCACGGCTGAGAACCAATGATCCAGATTTGCAAAGAGAAGCATGGATGGATGGAGAGTAGGAAGATAGGTGAATGATAGATAGATAGATAGATAGATAGATAGATAGATAGATAGATAGATAGATAATTCATAAACAGACTTTTTATCAAGAGATAGATGATTGGTAGATAGATAGATAATAGGTAGATTAGATAGTAGATCTGAAAGTCTGAAGGAAGGGAAGATGGAGGAGGGAAAGGGGAGGGAGAAGAAAGGAGGGAATTTGGAATGACACAGCCAGATCAGAAATGAGCCACAACTCAATACCTAATTGAACAAAGAAGAGAATGAAACAAAAATGAACATGGAAAATTATAATAAAATAAAAAGTGAATGTGTCTAGCTAATACAATGAAATTTGAGTTGTCTATTCTTTTATTTATTATATTTATATAGAATCCATACCCTCTACTCACTTTACAAGGATACCTGTGATATCTTAAAAGTTAAAGAATGGGGAATAGTTTAATGAGTAAGCAGTTTCCTTTTGGGGTGATGAAAATGTTCCGTAACTGGATAGTGGCAATGGTTGTGCAGAATACTGAATGTACTAAATGGCACTAATGGTAAATTTTCTGTTGTGTGTATTTTATCACAATAAAAAATACATTAAAGAAAGATTGATTAAAGACTAAGATGAGGGACTTCCCTGGTGGCGCAGTGGTTAAGAATCCGCCTGCCAATGCAGGGGACACGGGTTCGAGCCCTGGTCCGGGAAGATCCCACATGCCATGGAGCAACTAAGCCCATGCGCCACAGCTACTGAGCCCGCGTACCACAGCTACTGAGCCCGCGTACCCCAACTACTGAAGCCTGCATGTCTAGAGCCCGAGCTCTGCAACAAGAGAAGCCACTGCAATGAGAAGCATGCGCACCTCAACGAAGAGTAGCCCCTACTCTCTGCAACTAGAGAAAGCCCACGCACAGCAACAAAGATTCAATGCAGCCAAAAATAAATAAGTAAAATAAATAAATTTATTAAAAGACTAAGATGAGAACCAATTATAAGGAGCAGAGGATGTTACCAGGCAATTGGGATGAGTTAACTATTGCCTCCAGTACTAAATTTGCTCCAAGTCTCCTAGCAGTTAAGGCAAAAGAAGAAATGTGGCAGGTTATCAGGTTCTCTGTATATATTGAAGGGCTACCTCTTGCTTCATTTTGCCCACTCGCTGTACCACACATCCAGCGAGTGCAGGAGTGAAAGTGGGAGTCATCTGGAAGGTTTGACTCAGCTGAGAAAGGAGGATTTGCCTTGGCCGGGAGAGGCAAGTCAGAGCTCAGCTCCTTCCCCACTGAAGTGCCCGGCATCTGTTCAGAGCCTGTCATCGAACTGCTCTCAAGAATAGCAGCTCCTGCCACTGCATGGCCTCGGCCTCGGCTGGTGGGGCTGAATGGCTGTTTGTTCAGCCTGAGCCGGGCAGAATCAGTCCTGACAGTGATGGCCCAGTCGGTATTATGTAAGGAGACTCAGCTTACCTGCTCGTAGACAGACAAAGCGGATGATTTGACAGGCAAAACAGAGCCAGCCTCTTCACTCCCAGGCAGCCAAGGAGCTATTCAAAGCCAGGACCTGGAAGATTTTCATGAGGTGCTGACATACGAAGCCGGAATGCAGCAGGAACAAGGCAGAACTGACACCCCGTGAAGTCAGGCATGGCAGGTGTCTCCGGCATCCAAACTGGGCCTTCAGGAGCTTTGACTAGGTCCCACCCATGAGGGAGGGAGGGAGGGAGAGAGAGAGAGCTTTGAGACAGAAGCCCCAGCTTTCAGGCCTGAGTCTTCAGCAAACCTCACCTTTACCACTACCTTCATTATTGTTCAACTGAGGAAAACCTTCCAGGCCTTTGTCGTGGAACACAGGACTTGGGTGCACAGAGCCAAGAGTACTTGGTGCCTCGGTTACTGGCCAAGGCACCTGCATCAGGAGCTAGTGGAGGCAGCAAAGGAACAGGTATTGAGTGCCCACCACATGCCAGGCACCATCTAGGGGTTCCACCCTCAGGCACTGATTTCACCCTCACAGGAGCCCTACAAGGTCAGTACCCTGTTATCTCTATTTTGCACACGAGAAAACAATCTCCGAAAGAGGAACTTGCCCGAAGTCACACAGCTGGGAAATGGCACACCTGGGATTTGAACCCAGATCTCCTCAGCACCCAAACCCATGCTCTTTCTACCTAAAGTGAGCCGGTTCATAAGACCCACAGACCCTAGAATCACACCCTGTTTTCAGTCAAAGTGGCTTTGGCACTTTCTAGCCCTGTGACCCCGGTCGTATCCCTTCCCTTCTCAGGGCTGTCAACGTCCCCATCTGTAGTATGAGGTGCTTGTGAACACTGAATGAGACAGGCAGATGAGGATGCTTGGTTGTTCACTGGTGTTGGGTCAGCATCGTTGAGCTTCATCACTCTTTGTGACTGTTCTCAAAAACGACCCCCACTCCCAAGGGGGAGTGCCAGACCTATATAAATAACACTTCCTCTGGTCCCCTCAGGATTCTGAAAGAACATTCTCTGCCCAGTGTCATGAGCAACTTGAGAGCAGAATGGTACCCAACTTGTCTACCCACAAAATAGTCTGCACAGAGCCCAGCATTTACTAGTGGCTCAATAAATGCTGTTGAATGATCAAAAACATGCACGAATGGTTTGCCATGAGACATGTCACGTATTGTGATGAAAAGAGCTGGGCAACAGAACACCTGATTCTGGCTTTGCCACTAACTCACTATGTGGCTTTGGGCCATTCACTGACCCTCTCTGGACCTCAGTGACCCCATTTATAAAATGAATTAGGTACTCTCTAGCAACCCATGTCAACTCTGATTTTCTAGGGTTAAAGGGAAAGAAAGATCACACTTTCTGCAGTGATCTTCCCCTGTCCACTAAAAGGTAAAGCTATATCATAGTCACATTTGAGGATAGTCAGGAAACATTCTAAATAAATGGCAGATCTGTAACCCCTGATTCAATCAGAAGCAGACAAGCAACATTCTTAACAAGCAAATCCTATGGAACAGAGACTCGCCCATGTGTGCACCGTACTTTACAGTTTGCAAAGCACCCCCCCTCCTTTCTCTCATTCAAACCTCAGCATAGACTTATGAGGGGGACAGGACATATGTCACCACCCCATTTATTGACTTGCCCCTAGGGGCACATGGAGGAAAACTAGTAGAGCTGGGATGTGAAAGCAGAACCAATTCCTGACCTCAAATTCTGCTTCTTTCCCTTTACACAGCTCACTTGTACACAGATAGTCAGAAGGAGATGAACTCATTCAACCAAAACCAGATTTGGAGGGTCACAAGTTTACCACCTGGGTGGAAAACTGTCCAGCACAATGGAGCATTTTAAAGTCAAATTTGGGGCAGAAGGGTGCAGTGCACTCATACCCGGTGGGCTTGTGGCCATGGAGAGTCAGCTGTGCAGGAAGGAAGAGTCCAAGCCCATATCCAGGCATTGTATGCCATCTCCACGCAGCCGCTGGAGGATGACCTGCATGCAATCTCTAAACACTGAGATACTGAACTACTGTGATGCCCCATAGATAAACAGCCACTGCCAATCCCCCACTCCCACCCCTACCCATGCCCCCAGCTGTCCTGGCTGTCTCAGTGCCTCCCCTGGGATTCCCTGGAATGCCCCAATATTCTGCAACTAAAGGGTTAAAGCCTGAAACAGCCAGAAGTGGGGGATGGCAGGGCCCACTGTCCTAGCAGGCTTCCATTCTGATTGGTCCTGGTTCAGCACATACACTCTGATTGGTCAGCACCCCTCGACTTACTGGTTTGGTTTTTTAACAGCTTTATTGAGGTATAATAGATATTTAAAAAACTGTACATAGTGAATGCATTATTTTGATGAGTTTGGACATATGCATATACCTGTGATACTATCACCACAATCAAGGTGACAGACATACCTATTACCTCAGAAAAATTCATTATGTCCCTTCATTTGTATGTGTGTGTGTGATAAGAACATTCAGCATGAGATCTACCCTCAACAAATTTTTAAGCACACACCACCTTATTGTTAACTATAGGCACTATGTCCTACAGGAGATCTCTACAACTGGTTCATCTTGTATAACTGTAACTTTATACTCATTGAACAACATGCTGTTTGTTAAATATGTTTACTATTACTCCAGTCGGCTAGAGAGACTGTGGGGAGTCTCTTAGTGCTTTTCAATTGCTTTGAGTGTGAGAATAGTTTTTTAACAGCTATAAATTCCACAGTTCTCACAACATGCACACATATATGTAAGGTAGACATGCTTTTTAGTAAACATTGATTGATAAGTTTCAGGTCCAAAAATGACCAAAACTTCGGTAACATCTTGAAATGCATTTGCATTTTATTTTATTTATTTATGACGCAACTTTACACACACTTGAAAAGTAATCATACATATATACAAGATCTATGAATGACTTAATCAATAGACAATGTCTAGTGCTCTTGTGGAGTGGAGCATACTTTGCAGTCTTCTCTTCCATGGGGTAAGGACAGCTACTAACCTAGCCAAGCAAATCTTCCCCCTCCATTCAGTGGCTGAAGAAACTGAACCTGGAGAGGAGATTGGACCTTCTGAAACCCACTGTTGGGCTGCAGCCTGCAGGCCTGCAAGCCCTATAATTGCTCAGCCTCAAGACTGAAGAAAGAGCCCGAAGACAGTGACAGAGACACACAATGGTTTATGGGACAAAGGATCTCACAAAAGGGTCCTGGAGTGACACCCCACCGTGAACGTGGATGGCAGGCAGCCACCTTCACTACCACGGGGAGAGGGAGGTTACCAGTTATAGAGGGAACTGACATCAGGTTACCAGGGAAACCGTCAGAGGTGCGTGCCCCTCACTACCCTTTGATAAACTGTCCTAGTGGAGACGTTCTGATCTAAAGATTAGAACAATCACTAGCTGGGGCCAAAGGAACATACCTAGGCATCTACTGATTAGGCTCTATGATCAAGATGGAGGGTCAGTCAGGTGAGTAGGGTATAGGTGAGGCAGGGACTGGTAGAGCAGAGGAGGTACAGAGAGCAAGAGAACAGCCATCTTGCATGGCCTGATCATACACGCACTCATTACTTGGAGCTAAAATTTGAAGCAGCTTCACATCTAAGATTTATTGTGTCTAGGGGTGTTGGATTAGGGGGTGCTGACTAGGCAGAAGACATCTCAAGTCGGGCCACCAGTGACTCTTCCCTTATAAGGCAGATATCATTCATGGCGGTAGCCAGAGCAAAGACCTACTGTCTTTTCGCTGACTGAGGTGGACCTTACAGAGGCCACTCAAGCCTGTTAGGGTAGGGGATGCGGGGAGGTTTTGCAACATGACTCAGTCTCTAAGGAGAGCCCAGGCTATCAGCTGAAACCTGAGTGGTCAGAGGATCTGCACTTCTTACTGTCCACTAGAACTTACTCAAAGAGGTCTTATGGGCTCTAGAGGCAACGACACTGTGAGGCAGAGTGGGCTTTGACAGGAAACAGAGCGGGGTTCAAATTCATCTCAAGTATATGGCCTTGGCCAAGTTTTACTTAATTTTCAGATTTCAATTTCTAAATCTTTAAAATGGGACTGTTCCAAGGATCAATTAAATGAACTAACATAAAATCCTGATATGGGCTTCCCTGGAATGTAAACTTGGCTACACATGGACTGAATTACAAAACAGAAGAGAGTCTCTCATTTAGAAAACAAACTTATGCTTCATAAGGGGA
>NW_006788521.1:2761928-2769871 GCF_000442215.2 Lipotes vexillifer | reverse complement strand
AAAAAAAAAAAAAAAAAAAAAAAAAAAAAAAATCCTGATACACGTACATTGTTCAACACATGTTCCATTTCCTAGAATCATCTGGAAATTCAAACTCCTCCATCTAGCAGGAAAACTACAGCCTGGCGATTTTTTTTTTTTCAGCCTGACAATTCTGTCTACTTTTCCAACCCTTTGCTCTTTCATTTCTTCTTCTCTCCAATTTTCCCATATCCAGCACTACTCCAAAGCAGCTTTAAGCTCAGATGGGTCAGTTCTGCTAACCACACCCAGCTAAGCCACACCCAGATTCCTGATCCATAGAAACTGTGAGACAATAAATGTTTGTTGTTTTATGCCACTAATGTGGGGGTAATTTGTTACACAGCGATAGATAATAAACATATTATTAGTCATGAGGGAAATGCAAATTAAAGCTACAATGAGATACCACTATATACTAAAAACGGGTAAAATTTAAAAGACTGTACTAATCAAGTTTTGTTAAGGTGATGGAGCAATTAAAACGCTCATCTACTGCTAGAAGATACAAAAGAAATACAGCCACTTTGTGAAAAGTTTGGCAATTTCTTAAAAATTTAAACATACACCTACCATCTGACCCAGATATTCCTCTCCTAGGTATTTACCGAAGAGAAATGAGACCATAGCCACACAAAGACCTGTACACAACTATTCATAGCAGCTTGTTTATAAGAGTCAAAAATGGAAACAATCCAAATGTCCATCAACAAGTGAATGGATTAACAAACCATGGTATGGTCCATGTAATGGAATACTACTTAGCAAAAAAAAAAAGTAATTGACTATTGATATCACAACATAGATGAGTATCAAAATAGTTATGCTGAGTGAAAACAGACAAAATAAATACACTGTGTTATTCCATTTATATAAAGTTCAATAAAATGCAAACTACTCTATAGTGACATAAGTAGATCAGTGATTGCCTACAGATATGGGGGGTGGGGATGAATCAATCACCAATCACAAGGGGCATGAGGAAACTTTGAGGGGTGATGGATATGTTAATTATCTTGATTGTGGTGAGTTGCAAGATGTCCTTAGAGACAACTTGGTAGCACTATATGAAGAAACACAAAAATGTTCCTCATTCCATAAATCTCGCCCTTAGGAATTTGTCTTAAGGATAATTCAAAAGAAATACTAAGCTCTTTATACAAACACATAGCAGCATCACCTATATCAAAGATACTGGAAATTATCTAATTACCTAGCTACCATAAAAGGGTTAAATCAACACTAGATCATTTCATTTCCAATTGCAAATGAAAAATGGGAAGTAAGGGGCATCATGTAGATATGTTTACAAAATAATGCAAATGCATTGTATATAAAGACTACAGAATTGTACATACACTATGGTTACACCTATATAAACATATATATGTGCATAAGAACACAAAGGAGAAAAAAACACAACATAGAAAAACCTAGTAGATGAATGATAGGTAATTGGCATGTGGGTGAGGTTTTTCTTCTGGCTTTGTCTCCTGTAATGTTATGATGCTTCCATAACAGTTTTTTAAATGTTTTCTTGTTGGTTTTGGCTCAGTCTCCCAACCTGGTGATTATTCCGAGTCTTGCATCTGTCAGCTACCATCATCAGCACCTCAGTGTGGTCAGCCACAAGCCCAGTCAGCTTGCTTTCTATGCCTTCTTGTATATCATTGATAAAATGCTGAACAGAGCTATGGTGTGGTGTGAAGGACGCGCTCTTTTCTTCCATCACTGTTAGTCTGCTTAGGTTATTTCAGTTCCATAAATGACAGAAAGCCAGTTCCCAAGGGAGGAGTACTAGAAGGTGGTAATCAAAGTGAACCTGGAGAAGGTGGAGCTGCTTACCTGAGCTTGGACTGTATGACTCACTAACTAGGTAAAACCAATGTCAATCATCTCTGGCCAACAAATGGCCCCACAATCAGAGACAGCTCCACAAATTACACATAGGAAATAGTAGGCTGTCTATGAGAAAGTTAGAACTTAGAAAAAAAAAGTAATAGAAACCTATAGATAGAAGCTATTGTATTATTCCACTGACCCAGAGCTAAGCTCCAGTAGTCCATTTGGTCCCAAGACCTGGGGCCAGTTTGGCCTGGCCAGCACCCAAAGAAGACAAAGAGCCATGTACAACACCCACCAAGGGTGAGGCCCCCTAAAGGGACTCTCACCTCTTCCCTTCTCCTGGAGTATGTCCAAATCCATATCAGGAGAGTAAGCCCAGATCCCCTCATCATCCCCATGGCCCCTGGACATCTACCCTACTGGGTGACAAGTAAGTGGATGGCTTCATGACTAAAGAATATGCCTCTGAATATGCCCAGCTCAATGTTGAAGCTTTTCCCAACCCCCCTGCCAAAAGGTTGGGCCAGATCTGCCTAGATAGAAACCAGGGCTGCATACAGATCCAAGGCCCTGTTTCCAGGACACCAGGGAGAGAGGCTGCCCTGCGAGACACTCAGACTTCAGCCCAGTAGGGCCAAGCTGGCCCAGCTGTGCCTCTCAGATGGCCCCAGGATCATCCCAGAGGCCTCCATACCTGAACCTAGGGAAGAAGATGCTGTTCTGAGTCTGAACCTTCCCTTAAGCCCTATCATCTGCGAGATCCCTGCTTCTGGGCTCTTTTACAGCTGCCCACCTGCCTAGATGGCATATCAAGTCATTATGCCTTCCAGATCCAGCACTCTGCCTGTCCTCCTGGATGTACCCCCAACACCCAGTTAGTGACAGGCCTGAGACTTGCCCCCAGGTCTCCTGATATGTTAGTGCATTTAATGTTCATAAAGTGCTTAAAACAGCGTCTGCACATAGAAGAGTTTTGTGTGTGTTTGCAGTTAACAAAAGCAACCATCACAACTCTCTTATGACATTAATATTATCCCCATTTTATAGATCGAAAAACTGAGGTTTGGAGTGAATAAGTGGCCAAAGGTAACACAGCTGGGAAGAGGTAGAGACAGGAACTGACCCAGGACTGACTCTAAGTAACTGGCTCTCATAGCAGAGTCACATTGTTCCTTGAGCCAGGCTCTGTGCTGGGGACCTGTGTGTCCAGTTGCAGGAAGCCATACTTCCTGCCACCAAGGAGCTCCCAGAGAAGAACAGAGACAGTCACATAACCAAATTACTACACCACAAAAATGTGTGACAAGTGCCAAAATCCAAACATGCTGGGGCAGGCCCGAGGAAGGTGTGTTTGACTTACTCAGGCAGATCAAGGAGGACTTCCCAGAAGAGGAGATATTTGAGCTGAGGTGGGCCAGCTTTTCCAGCTTTTCCAGGCTGAGGGCAAGAACTTATGTGAGAGAAGGAGAAGACTTGGGGTGGGGGGTGCAGTCCTCTGAAGCTGGTGGCAGGAAAGACCAAGGAAGAGAGTAGGGGTGGGAAGGGGCTTCACTGTGTCCGAAGGGCCCTGAACTGCCAGGCCAGGCAAAGTGTACTTGACCTTGCCCTGGAGGAAGCAGAGGCACTGAGAGCCTTTGAGCAGCCAAGTGGCCCAGTTTGTGCAGAGACAAACAGCGGGAGTGCCCTGCTGGAGAGGACTATTTGGAGCCTTAGATTTGTCCAGAAGGCTGGCGTGTGTAACCTTGTGCTCCCCTCTTCCCCAGCCAGGCTCAGCAGAGCTGAGGGAGCTGAGCGTTTCAGAGGTGCTTGGGCAGAAAGGCTGAGGATCAGGACCCCCACGCTCCAGGGTCCTCCCGGGTGAAGCTGCGTCTGTCCCAGCCCTGCCACTGTCTGCACCATCCTCCAGGAGAGAAGAGGCTGACATGGGCAGCCCAACCCTGGCTGAAGTGTGCAGGCTCTCTTTTCGAGTGACTCTGGGGATACATGCCCAGAAAGGGAGGATACATGCAGGCCAAGGAGGCAAAAGGGTAGACGGCGAGATTAAGAAAGATACACACTCTCAGGCTAAAACAGAGAAAGAAAGCCAAAAAAGCCCGAAGGAAAGAGACCAGAGGAGAGCTGGGCCGCCCACGCACGTGTGTGTCCAAGGACAAGTGTCTTCGGGCTCCCATGCTATTGCCCACCTGGCACTGTGGGCACTGAGCAACCATCCAGCTGGGCTGGGTACCTGCCTGAGGCACTGTGCCAAGCTCTAACCACCCCTGTCCGCACCCCAACCCCAACCCCGGGAGCCTGGGCTGAGCTTGGGGCGAGGTGCCCTGATGGTCACAGTGCCGGGCAGGAGGAGGGGTCAAGGACTGGAATCAGAAGTCTGGGGCTCCGGGCGGAGCCTGGCCTGGGGAGGGGAGACGAGTCACTGTCTCTTCCAGTACCTCACGTGGTACTAGAATCCAGTCTAGTGCGTTTCCCCTTTGAGAGGGAAAAGCGAGTAATCAGAGGCCCTTTTGAGATTGTCTTGCAGACCATGAATTCTGCAGCCCAAAATGAACATTCACAATCTTCCCTGCTTCTCAGAGTCCTAAGGCTGGGCATAGAGCTCGGAATACCCAAGAAACCAGGATGCCCAATGATTCTAGAGTACCGCTCCTGCCCCCCAGGTCCTAGAATCTAACCAACTTGCGCCTGCTGGCCTCGCTGAGAATTCCCAGGGTCCTGCTCTCACCAACTCCGCTAGGGACCACGGCTTTCCCAGGAGAGTCCACTGCCACAGCCCGGCTCTCTCCTGCTCGGTGTGAGCGGACTAGGATCTTACCTTGTGTTCCTCAGTCCTTGGCTCAGGAACGCTCACTGAGCACCTGAGAAAGCGCCGAGAAGCTAACTTGGGGGCGGGGGTAAGACCCGGGCTCAGGGCCCGCTTGGACCCGGGCTCGCTGTGCAAGGTGGGACAGGTCCGCATCCTCTCCGAGTCGGCTTGCCATTTTCGCCACAGCCGCGGAGCTCCTGGATGTCCCCGAAGTTTCCTGAGCTACCCATTCCGGGGCGAGATAACAGTGTTGGGACAGGGCTCTGAGGCAGGGATTGGGAGTTTCCTTGAGGTGAGCCGGGAGTCTGGTGGCAGGGTGCAAGCTAAGCGGGGTGATGGGAAGCAGAAGGATCCCCTCTCTGGGCCCTAGTTTCTCTGCCTGGTCCTGGGGTGATGATAATTCTCTGTTCACAGTATTTAAGTGAAGCAATGGCGAGAAAGCGCTGGAAGCTGTGTTGCCCTGACCAAGCTCCGGGGTCCCTGCGCGTCGGTGAGAGCAGAAAAAAGCCACATCCACACAGACTCGAAGACTGGAATACCCTCCGCACACACATTCCCCCTTCTAGGCGGGCAGGAAGCATTTTACTCTAATCAACCACTACTTCTTTGAGGCGGGGCATCTCATTTCCGCACATGAGTGGGAACCACTTGAATTTTCCCCAGCAGCTTGTCTTTTTTTCACAACCAAGTTTCACCCTGAAAACAATTTAAAAGACAAGAAGATAATGACGGGTTGGTGATGCACCCCACTCCATCCTCTTGACTCCCTGGAAGGGGGGGGCGACAGGTAGGGAGTCCCCCACTTCACAGATGGGGAAACTGAGGCCTAAGAAGGGCAGCAGATAGCTCAAAGCCGCTGGGCCAGTAAATGAGCTAGCTGTAATCTGAGCTCTCACTCCGTGCCACTGCTGTGACTAGCGGCTGGGCTGTGTGTGACACAGGACCGACCTCCTTTTTGGCACTCTGAGGCCATACAGCCCACTGACCCTGACTGACTGCCCCAGAGTAATCCAAACAGAGGTCACTGTGTTCTGGCTGTGCCGAGATTCTTAGATCTGATTCACAAGCATCTGGGCCTGGAGTTTCCATTGTCTCACTGTAAGGAGGACTTTAAATACAAGTGAGGCTCTGAGAACTCAGGAAAAGACAGAGAGGTGATTAATCCTTTGTCCGTTGCTTCATTTGCAAATATTTTCTCCCATTCTGAGGGTTGTCTTTTCGTCTTGTTTATGGTTTACTTTGCTGTGCAAAAGCTTTTAAGTTTCATTAGGTCTCATTTGTTTATTTTTGTTTTTATTTCCATTTCTCTAGAAGGTGGGTCAAAAAGGATCTTGCTGTGATTTATGTCAAAGAGTGTTCTGCCTATGTTTTCCTCTAAGAGTTTTACAGTGTCTGGCCTTACATTTAGGTCTTTAATCCATTTTGTATTTATTTTTGTGTATGGGGTTAGGGAGTGTTCTAATGTCATTCTTTTACATGTATCTGTCCAGTTTTCCCAGCACCACTTATTGAAGAGGCTGTCGTTTCTCCACTGTATATTCTTGCCTCCTTTATCAAAGAAAAGGATTTATCTCCAAAATTTACAAGCAGCTCATGCAGCTCAATAACAAAAAAAACAAACAACCCAATCAAAAAATGGGCAGAAGACCTAAATAGACATTTCTCCAAAGAAGATATACAGATTGCCAACAAACACATGAAAGAATGCTCAACATCATTAATCATTAGAGAAATGCAAATCAAAACTACAATGAGATATCATCTCACACCAGTCAGAATGGCCATCATCAAAAAATCTAGAAACAATAAATGCTGGAGAGGGTGTGGAGAAAAGGGAACACTCTTGCACTGTTGGTGGGAATGTAATTTGATACAGCCACTATGGAGAACAGTATGGAGGTTCCTTAAAAAACTAAAAATAGAACTACCATATGACCCAGCAATCCCACTACTGGGCATATACCCTGAGAAAACCATAATTCAAAAAGAGTCATGTACCAAAATGTTCATTGCAGCTCTATTTACAATAGCCAGGAGATGGAAACAACCTAAGTGTCCATCATCGGATGAATGGATAAAGAAGATGTGGCACATATATACAATGGAATATTACTCAGCCATAAAAAGAAACGAAATTGAGTTATTTGTAGTGAGGTGGATGGACCTAGAGTCTGTCATACAGAGTGAAGTAAGTCAGAAGGAGAAAAACAAATACCGTATGCTAACACTTACATATGGAATCTAAAAAAAAAAAATGTCACGAAGAGCCTAGGGGTAGGACGGGAATAAAGACACAAACCTACTAGAGCATGGACTTGAGGATATGGGGAGGGGGAAGGATAAGCTGTGATAAAGTGAGAGAGTGGCATGGACATATATACACTACCAAGTGTAGGGTGGATAGCTAGTGGGAAGCAGCCACATGGCACAGGGAGATCAGCTCGGTGGTTTGTGACCACCTAGAGGGGTGGGATAGGGAGGGTGGGAGGGAGGGAGATGCAAGAGGGAAGAGATATGGGAACATATGTATATGTATAACTGATTCACTTTGTTGTAAAGCAGAAACTAACACATCATTGTAGAGCAATTATAGTCCAATAAAGATGCTCAAAAAAAAAGACAGAGAGGCTTCAGGGCCAGGAGGTAAGGAGCCTGAATAACCTGAGTCTCCCTTTCAGTGTAGAAGCTCCTCTGCAAGACTTGAAGCAAAGCCCCTTCGGCAATCTGGGCCTACTTTCCTTCCAGCTTGAATTTCCAAGATTTCCTTAAGGAGAAGAGCAGGCTACCTCTGCATCTGCATGAAGGGGCATCTGGGTCAAGAGATATGGAGGAATTTTCCATGACTCCTTGGATCCCCTCCTTTATATTTACAAAACCCTCTGAGGGCGCTTCAGAACTCAGTAAAGCAGTTAGGGGAAGAGCTACCAGTATCTACTACAGATCACCAGCACTCCTCCCCTCCCCCCAAAATTTAACATAAAATAGCCTGTGAGGGGACAGGTTTTTCCAAAAGGTGCTGGGGATACATGCAGGGCTGAAGGCGGCTACAAAGAGGATGGAAATCACCCAGCACCCGCCTACATCAACACCAAGCCACCCCTGCTGGACTAGAATGATTTCCAAGGGACTGGGACCCACTCCACAGCTTTCAAATGGTTCTCAGTGGGGTCTGTTACCCCTAAACACGTTAAGGAGCACTGCACCAGAGAAGAGGGGAAGACTGGGTGAGAGGAAATGGAGGAAATGGCCTGGCACCGAGGGGATCTTTTTTTTT
>NW_006788521.1:2758976-2761907 GCF_000442215.2 Lipotes vexillifer | reverse complement strand
GCGGGCCTCTCACTGCCGCGGCCTCTCCCGTTGCGGAGCACAGGCTCCAGACGCGCAGGCCTAGCGGCCACGGCTCACGGGCCCAGCCGCTCCGCGGCATGTGGGATCCTCCCAGACCGGGGCTCGAGCCCGCGTCCCGAGGGGATCTTTATGTATAGTTTTAATCCAAACGGGTGAATTGTCCCAGTTCACTCAAATCGTTTAATTCAAATTTTACATCATGGATTCATGGAATCTTCAAAGTACAGAATTTTGAAATGTGTTATTAGAATAAAACATTTACGGAATAAAAGTTTTAGGATCCTTTGTTCATGAAAATCTTAGAATCATAATCTTAATAAATCTAATCTCAGGATGCTAAGGCTTGGTCTGTTGCACAGGTGTAGCTCAGTAGCCACAAAGTTTGAGAAAAAGGAATCAGTTTTCTAGAATGGGTCCACAGTCACAGAACAATGAGGATCAAAATATCGTGAGACATGGAGGTTTCTAACCATAGTAATTTGAGCTTAAAAGTCTCTATCATAAAGTCATTAAAGCATATGGTCACAAATATTATAAGAATTATTAGATTATTTGAGTTATAAAATAGTGGATCTAGAACTAATGTTTTAGAATTAAATAAGAAGAGAGATGTGGATTTATAGGACCCAAATCTTCCAACCAGACATTCCTAGACAGGAACTCAAATTAAGTTATATGTACCTTAGAGCTGCAATAATATCTAAAACCTAGAGAAGCTACAACTCCCAGTAGTGACATCATATTTTCAGGCATAAAATCTTACTCCCAGCATCTTAAAATATGAGGAATACTCTTTTACACTCTACCAGAAGCTTAAATTCATAGGAATATAATCACAGTCAAATAATTTAGACTTCTGGTCATGGAATCTTAGAACTACAGAATCACATTATTTGATTTATGGATTCACGTTAGGATAGTGGTCCAAAATTTAACATTGGGAAATCTGAATCTTGGAAATACAGAGAACCACAAACTCCAGTATTAAAAGATTGCTATACCGTATCTGGTTAAAATGTTAAACATTTTTTTTCCCTTTGAAAAAACGTAACACGATGCAACCTGGATTTTCGCAGCTTCGTTACTTTGGAAGAAGGAAGCTGGGAGGTTTCTGAGCGAGTGAAAAGCCTCTCGCGTCTTTCGAGCATGAATCCGCCGAGGAAGGTCTTCATGCAAACCGTTCAATTTGCTTCCACACCCGGGTCGCCGAAGCGAGGATCTGAACGCTTTGCCTCTTTCTTCCGAAGGCAGTTGTCCAATGCTTGGCGGGGCTGAACCTGCCCGGAGCTCATCTCCACGAAAAACGCGACTAAAGAACCTGAAGGCCGCCGCCCGCACTCTCGCGGCTCTCTCCGCCCAGCCCTCCACCCGCAGCCCAGCGGAAAGCTGCGTCTCGGCTGGAGCCTGAAATCCTAAGGGTAGAACGCCCCACCCCTGAGATCCGCACATGCTTTCCCGCCCCCAGTCCTCAGAGGAGAAAATTGAGGGCTTGTGACCGGGAAGGGACAGGCCCAGGGTGTCCCTGCGAACCCAGACCTGCGTGGCCTCCGCCGCAGGCGGTCTTGAGCGAGGCCGAATCAAGGCTTAGGGAGCTGGCGGGAAACGAACTCCGAAACCGGACACCCGCGAAGCGAACGGGTCCCGTCTGCCCGCCCCTTCCCCGGGAGACTCGCCTACCCAGAGCGCCGCCAACCCCGGCCCGCCCCTCTCGAAGCCCTCCGTCCCGCTGCGGGAAGGGGCTGCTCGGCTGCCACCGGAGGTCTTGGGAGCCTTCCTGGCTGGGCGAACTGGAGGAGAAGGTTGCCGCGAGAGGCAGAAGCCTAGCCTCCATCCTCTTTAAGCTGTGAGTCACTCCACCTCATATAGAGAGGGGTCCCGAGCCACCCAAAGATAAAAGATTGGAGGGCGGAGGGGGGGCGGGGGGCGTGTTGCGGCCTTTCCCTAAATATCAGCAATTGAGACACAAAACTTCGGTACAGTGGAGGAACCTGGAACCCACCGAGGGAAAGTGGCTACCTCTGGTACATGTCGAGGAAACGCACTCCCACCAGAGACGCAGGCAGGTGTGAGGTTCGGCTAAGCTGAGAAGTCGCGGTGGAACCGTGGCAAGTTATCTCCTCTCTCGGACCTAGGAATCCTGCCTGAAGGATGAGGGACTGGGTGGGGAATGGCCAGGGCAGCCTTGAGTTGGGGGTTGATAATAAATCATCCTTGAAGGAGCTTGGAAGCCAGTCACCTGGAGCGTCTTCTTCCTTCCTCGTCCCCCACCCTCAAGAACCAAGCGCCCCTCAGCCAATTCTCACCCTCTCCAGCCAAAAAAGGTGAGGCGAGCCCTTCCTTTCACCTGCGGGTCCCAGCCTTCTATAGAGGCTGGTAAAGTCCCGAAGCGCTGAGTTCGGGCGCCGAGGTCTCCAGAGACAGTTCCTGGCCTCTCCCGACCTCAGTCTCCCTGTCGGCGCGCAGAGAGGACCGGCCCAGGAGACCTCCAAGGGACCTCCGTGCTCAGACCGTGTGGTGTACCCGCCGCGCCGCCACAGCATCTCCTACCTGGGGAGGTGCGCCGAGGCCCAGGGGGCGGGCAGTCGGGGGGCGGGCGGGGAACGGGCACCGCCCCAAGCTTCCTGGCGCCTTTAAGGAGGAGAAACCCGCGGAGGGAGGAGCCGGTCCGGGTGTGTGCAGACAAGCGCCTCGCCAGCGGTCTTGGCGGCTTGAGGCCAACCCTGCGGAGAGGAACAGTCGCCGGCCACCCCGCCTGGCCCGCGCCGCAACCTCGCCGCCGTCGCCTTGCCTCGCCTCCTTGCCCTCCCCGCCTTCGGCGGCCCCGGCCGCAGGGGCGCCGCCTAGGCGGCCCCCACCAGAGTGTCCCCACGCCTGCACTAACTGCTCTCGTTTCAGACCTTGGGGCCCGCA
>NW_006788521.1:2736164-2758954 GCF_000442215.2 Lipotes vexillifer | reverse complement strand
AGCAGGAAGCCCGGAACTGATGCAGGCGCCCCAGTCCAGGACCAATTCCAGACCCCGTGACCTCCTGGCACCAGCGCGCAAAGGACCCTTCAGCCCGCGACAGGAGCCTCGTCGGGGTCCCAACGTCGCTGCTGGCGCCTGGCTTCGAGCTCCAGAACACGAGCAGAGCCGTCGGTGGGCGGGACACTCTTGAGCCTCTGTCCGCACTGAGCCAGCCCGGAAACTACGGACGCCAAAGCTCCTGCGCGCCCCTGCCACGAAAGCTGTGCTCCCGGTGCCAGCTGCGAGGACACCCTGAGCTTTCTAAAGAGGGCCCCAGCGTCGGTTCCCGTTACCCTGCGTCCCGGGCCCCGCAGCTCCCAGCCCCTCGACAGCAGCGAGCAGCGGGGACGCCCCAGGGACGCGGGACGGCTGCGCCATGACGGCAGAGAGCGGGCCGCCACCGCCGCCGCCGCCGCAGCCGGAGGCGCTGGCGGCCGTGAAGGAGGAGCGCGGTGAGGCGGGAGCCGGGGTCCCGGCAGAGGCCGCGGGTCGCGGCGCTGGCGGGCGGCGGCGGAAGCGCCCCCTGCAGCGTGGGAAGCCTCCCTACAGCTATATTGCGCTCATTGCCATGGCCATCGCGCACGCACCGGAGCGCCGCCTCACGCTGGGCGGCATCTACAAGTTCATCACCGAGCGTTTCCCCTTCTACCGCGACAACCCCAAAAAGTGGCAGAACAGTATCCGCCACAACCTCACACTCAACGACTGCTTCCTCAAGATCCCGCGCGAGGCCGGCCGCCCGGGCAAGGGCAACTACTGGGCACTCGACCCCAACGCCGAGGACATGTTCGAGAGCGGCAGCTTCCTGCGCCGCCGCAAGCGCTTCAAGCGCTCTGACCTCTCCACTTACCCGGCTTACATGCACGACGCGGCCGCCGCCGCTGCTGCTGCCGCCGCCGCCGCCGCTGCCGCCATCTTCCCGGGCGGGGTGCCCGCTGCGCGCCCGCCTTACCCGGGCGCTGTCTATGCAGGATATGCCCCGCCGTCGCTCGCCGCGCCGCCCCCGGTCTACTACCCGGCTGCGTCCCCAGGCCCATGCCGCGTCTTCGGCCTGGTGCCTGAGCGGCCGCTCAGCCCAGAACTGGGCCCCGCGCCGTCAGGGCCCTCCGGTTCCTGCGCCTTTGCCTCGGCCGGCGCCTCTGCCACTACCACCGCTTACCAGCCCTCTGGCTGCGCCGTCGCCCGACCTGCCAACACTTCCGCCTATGCGGCCGCCTATGCGGGCGCAGACGGCGCGTACTCGCAAGGGGCCGGTAGCGCCCTCTTCGCAGCGGCTGGCCGGTTGGCCGGGCCCGCTTCGCCCCCCGCGGGTGGCAGCAGTGGCGCCGTCGAGACTGCAGTGGACTTCTATGGGCGCACATCGCCCGGCCAGTTCGGAGCACTGGGGCCCTGCTACAATCCTGGTGGGCAGCTCGGAGGGGGCAATGGAGGCGCCTACCACGCTCGCCATGCGGCTGCCTATCCAGGCGGAGCGGATCGGTTTGTGTCCGCCATGTGAGCCGAGCATACAGGCGAAAATTTATAGATACCTCGACTGTCTTTACGAACTA
This sequence comes from Lipotes vexillifer, assembly GCF_000442215.2. Taxonomy (NCBI): domain Eukaryota; kingdom Metazoa; phylum Chordata; class Mammalia; order Artiodactyla; family Lipotidae; genus Lipotes; species Lipotes vexillifer. The sequence goes on along the minus strand of NW_006788521.1, from coordinate 2,757,362 downwards.
AGTATTCACGAAACCTGAGGACAGGACTGGAGAGAGGATCGAGTTGAAAGCCACATGGGAGGGGCCGAGCCGGAGGTTCAGGCGCATACTCCCGGTGCACCGTGTACACACCGGTTCGCTTTGAAAATGGGAGGAAGTGGGGAGAGGCATCCTCGGCCCACGGACTGAGACAATGGACCCTCACTGAGGCGAAGCTCCAAAGGTCGTGCCTTTCTGACATTCTACCGGGGAGGTCCTTGGCTTTAAAGGAGGCACAACGTAGTGTCTACACCAGAGTCTAAGGGAATTGTGGAGAATCACATGACTTCACTCTTCCCCGTACTTACCAAAACCCGGGTCTTTTTACACAGTTCCATCTCTTGTGCCTTTGACTACGTTATTACAATAAAAGGCTCCGATAGTGTCTTCCTAGTTAAGGTGAGGAGGACAAATTTGCAAAAGAGGTAACCATTTTTTTAATGGGAAAGATTTCTGCTTCGCTTGACCAAGGGCTGCTTTTCCCTGCCTCTGAGAACTGCAGACCTGGCTCTGAGTCTGGACGGTGCCCCAGCGCCACAGTGTAACCCAGTTCCATCACTCACACCCCCAGTTTTCCCATCTGTAATACAAGAGGGCTGCAGAATTCAACCGTCCCCCATATGATCTTTAAGGGCCCATCATGGTTGTTGCATATCTGGCAGCATGGGTGGGCCACCCAGGGCCTAACCCTATTCCAAGGAATGGAAACAGAGCTCATGGCAAGCATCTCTGGATTAGCTCCAGGCACCGGTTATATCATAATTTCTTGAATCTTTTGCGCATGATGTGCTGATCACTTGGCAGATATTACTGCTGGGTCCTAAGTGCGGTTTTCCATTGAGGCAGGTAGAAATACATTTGCCCATTGCCCACACTTTCTTTTCATCAAGCAGCCTGGGACCCAATGGGTGAACTAAAATTCAAAGAGATGACAGGACTCGAGGGAGCCTGTTGATGACAGTTTTAATTTTGTTGGGCTGGCTCTTCCATCCCTGGTACGCTCTGCCGTACCTTGGCAGCCTCCTCATGCAAAAAGTAAAGAGAAAAATTAATTGGGGCCATCAGTTAAGTAAGCTTTAGAAAGAAACTGGTGTTTAACTTTGCTTTGTTTCCTTTATTTGTTTCAAGCAACAAGCTGACCAAAATCAGAAAGAAAGAAAAAAATCCAACCATTTCCCCACCTTTCTCTTGAGAAATCTTGTAAGTTTTGATCCTGTAGCAAAAGTTTCTAGCATTAAATATTTCAGAGGCTCGGTGTACAGCTTTCAGATAAACCTGAGTGTTCAGGTGAACTGTTTTAATAAAGATCTTTGAGCAAGTGAGTTCTGACAAGAGAAATGCAGCCTCTTTCTGCAGAGTTAATTTGCTAGGGAAGAGTGGGGGCGGGTGAGAAAGAAGACTGAAAACCACTGGTAATTTTTATTTTTAATTCTGGGGATTGCACTATCCTGTTCACAAAGACATGTGAATGTGATTCAGTCCAGACGGGTATTTGTCTAAATAAGTGCTGCCCAACAGAAATATAATGTAAGCTGCCTGTGTAATTAAAATTTTTCTGGTAGCTGCATTAATTAAAAAAAAAACAGGTGAGATTAACTAATAATGTATTTAACCCAATTTAATGTCCAAACTATCATTTCAACATATAATCAATATAAAAATTGTTGAGATATTTTACTTTTTTCATACCAAGTCTTTAAAATCTGGAGTGTATTTTACACTTACAGGTCATCTGTTTGGACTAGCCACAGCCAAGTGCACAGTAGTAGTGTGTGGCTGATGGCTACTGTATTAGACGGTACAGGTCTAGATGTTGGTCCTTCCTGACTTTGACGGTGGTAAATGACCACCTGGAGGAGGGGGCAGCTGCAGCACTGACCTTATTGCCAGGGGGTCCAGATTTCAGACCCAGCCCTGTGACCTTGGAAAAATCTAGGTGTTAGGCCTCCCTTATCTCTGTATGGATCCTTGCAGGTTGAAATTCAAAGGTTCTCCGTGTGCAGCTAGACAGTATGGCTCTCCCAGGCAGAAATCAGGATGCCTTGCCTCGTTGGCACTGGCCAGAAATTGAAAGCCCTCCACCCAAGGGGTATTGTCCTTGTCTTCCTAAAGCCCGGCAGGGGGATTGGGGCTGGAAAAGGGCAGTCTATGCGCCCACTTAATGCAGCGGTTGAGCCTTTCTCCGTGTTTTAATTACCAAGTCCAATGCTTTGACAGCGCCATTAACGTTAATCCAGTCCTTTCCCTAGTGTCCTCATTTGTGAATGGGAATTTGTGACCCCCTCCCTCAGAGTCCACCTGAAGTTAAACGAGTTAAGAGGGATAGAAACGCTTTGTAAACTGTAAAGCGCCGGGCACAGGAGGGATGAAGGTTTTAACATTTAAGCGCCGCCTTATGCGGAAGTCTCCTGGAGCGTCGCGGTAAAGCCGGGGGAACAAGAAAGACAGGGAGGGAAAGCGCACGCGTCTTCGCCCCCAACTCTCCTTGTCAACTGGGACAACAGGTGAGATCGACCAGGGTCTGTGCCCTGAGAGAGGGGACGCTGCGAGGAGGGAACTGGGTATACAGCAGAAGCCAGGAGAGACAGCGAGACCCTCGAGGTGTTGAAGAGAGAGCGTCAGCCCTTCTCGGTCTCCTGCCGGCCGGCGACACCCAAATCGAGTGCGCCACCCGGCCGAGCCAGAAAGGACGCTGCGCAGGCGAGGGAGCGCCGCCCTTCATCCACAGCCGGGCCGGGCGAGCCCTCCAGTCTGCGTGGCTCTAGGACATTGAGAACATTCACCGCTGCGTCTTGGGACAATCCAACTCTCCGAATCCCAAAACCGTGAAATAGAACCTCCCCGGCTCCCCGTCTAGGGGCTCAGAGACCGGAGGTGCGTTTCTCTTTTTTTTCTTCCTATCTTGAATCCAGAGAAATCGTTTGCCCCTGAGCCCTGCACCACCCCGCGTCGTGTGCAGGCGCCCCCCCCACCCCGCCCCGGGTCTGTGAGTAATTAGATGCGTTCTTCCCTAATTGCCCAAGGCTCGTTAGAATTCGCCCCAGAGCTGTAACATTTTCTTTCAAATTAACTTTGCTCGCAATTAAGCTTAGGAAACCAGCAACAAAAGCAGACTTGGCCCGAGGTCGTTTACTACGAAAACGGATTAGGGAAATTTTTTCCCCAGTTTAAGGGGAAAGATTCCTGCGGCCAGAGCTTTGGGGGAAGAGTTCCCACAGCTGAGGCCAAGTGGGAGTAGGAAGCGGCTTGCGGCGGTTGGTGACGGCATTGGCCTTCCTCCTCACCGCGGTGATTCGTGCGCCAGAGTGAGGGTAACCTCGCTGAAAGGAATTCAGAAGGGTTTGGGCTGAATTACACACCCTTGACATGAAGCTGCTGTACGTAGTTACAGTTCATCCAGCACGTTCATAAACATAATCTCATTTACTAAGAACTCTGTGAGAATTTTTTCATTAAAATTAATTTTTTTCTTATTACAAAATTGGTACACGTTCATTGTAAAAACAAACAAAAAATACAACTTAGAAAGAAGAATCAAAGGAACCCATAGTTCACCCAGAGAAAGCACAGCAAACACCTCAGTGAGTATCTTTTCTAGTTTTCGTTTTTGTTTTTCCTTTGCAAGAGGCCTGAGTCTCAACTCTGTCACTAAAATGCTGTGAGGTCTTGAACAAGCTTCTTCCTGCACTGCGTAGGCCTCAGTTTCACCATCTACAAAGCTGGGTGGCAGGTCCACTTTCACCCTCACAAACTCCCGTATTTTTGGTCATTTGAATGCAGGATACACTTCTCCAAGCACCAGTAGAGAAGCTGAGAGCAGGAGGCTTGCCCTCCCTGCTGCTTTGCACAAGACATTAAGGCCCTGAGGCCTTGAAGCTCTAAGTGTGGGCCACAGACTAGCTGCATGGGCATCCCCTTAGAGCTTGCTAGAAATGCAGACTCTCAGGCTCTACCCAGATCTACTGAACCAGAACCTGCAATTCAACAAGACCTCAAGCGATTCATATACCCTGGGCAGAGAGGCAGAGCTTTAGAGAAGCGGGGTGGGGGATGTGTTATGTTGTTGAAATCAGAGACCCCAGAATAACTTCCAGAAGGCTCCTGTTTCTCAGCAAGAGAACCCCAAACAGAGATGGCTGCAGAGAGAAGAGATGGCTAGGGTGGAGCCCTTCACCTCCTCCCTTGGGTGTGCTTTAGTCTTGGAATCCTAACCCTTGGAATGCATCTCACCTCATGTTCCCTGTCTGATAGGTGACCACGACAATGACATTCACTGAGAGTGTATCTGAAACCATCTTGAAAGCTGGACTGTTAGTTAGAGCCAGAGCAGGAACCCAAACTCCTGACTCCCTGCTGAGCCACTTTGGGGACCTTGGGTTCTGGTCTCTGTACCCTCCGTAAGCAGCAGTCATTTGCCCAAGTATGGATGAAACTTGGCAACTTCAACCCCAAGTCTGGGCTTGTTGGAGTTTAGGAGAAAAATAAAGCTCTCTTCTCAGCAGGAAGAGGCCCCCACCTCTGAGTCCATCTGGGCTGAAGTATCCTCCAGTAGAGCATTTAAGTACCCCTCGGACAGCCTACGATCCTGGGCATCCTAATGAATTCTCCCCCACCCCAAACACCCACACCTTCCTGGAGAATGTGGTCTCTGTGCTCACCCTGCTCCTGAGAAGTGCGGACTCCTGGGTGGGGGTTGGCATGACAGGACAACCAGGGGAAAAAAGGCCCCGATGATAAGGAGCATGTACCAGACTGGGCTCTCTTCCCAGGATCACACAGCAACTCAGTGGAAGAACCAGGACTCTCATCTCAGTGCTCACATGAGTTTTCAATAATAGGAATAAATTGGAATACCATGCATGCGTATAGAGCTTCTATAGAGCTAAAGGGGCACAGGACTTACCCAACATCTCATAGTGTCCAAGCCTGGCTAGAACTTATGCCTCCCTCAAGGGAGACTGCATTTGATTGTCACCCTCATAAAAGGCAGTGTAGAAATGGAAGTAATCAGACGGGGGTGGTGGTGAAGGTGGGAGTTGAGGGAGGGGGAAGGAGTGCAGCTGCGGGAGGGCCCTCCATTGTATGGATGGGTAAACTGAGCCTGGGATCAGTTAAATAAATAGCTTAGAACCACCCAAAGGGAAAGCAGTGTGACTAGTGCTTTTCAGCCCAAACTGAGCAGTGAACTAAAGGAAAAGCAGGGCCAACATGTTGGGTGCAGTGAGGATAGGAGGTCTTTAACAAGTTTGGTGCCTGTCCCTACCCTCCTTCCAGCGACTTCTTTCTGGGCTGAGGCCAAAGCCAGCCTTTGCAGAGCTCCTGGGGTGGAAAGGATGACTGCTCCCTATGGAGCTCCCCATGCCCCTCTGCCAGCCTCACAACCCCTCTTCTGAGAACTGAGGCTCAAATTTCCAGCTCAGCCCAGAAGGGTTAACCTGGTGCAGAAGCATGTAGTCAGAGAGGCCCTGGGGATCAACTGTCAGCCCCTCCCAGGGTGAGGAAGGGATTGAGAGGCGGGATCAGGGTGGATCTCAGCCCTGGTGCAGAGCACCAGCTTATCTCACTATCTGAGAACCTGGAGCGGCTTCTCCCAGGAGTGTGGGCAGAGCAGAGCCCCAGCTATGATTTTTCAGGCGTGGAGGCACTCAACAACCAGAGATAACGTGTGAGAAGCACAGCCTCATAGAGCCTAACTCTTGCCTCTGCTCTCAACCCCCAGCAGCTGGCCGAGCCCTCCCCATGGATACTCCTGCCTCCTCCCTCCATTCTGCCCCCACTGCCAGCCTCACTTCCTGAAGCTGAGCTCCAGTCCTATGGGAGCAGGCTCCCTGCTGTCTGCAACAGAAAGCCCAAACTCCTCACCTGGCACTTGGGACCCTCCATTATCCTTATGCCAACCTTCTTCCCAGCCTCATCTCCCATAGTTGCCCTTCCTACAGATCTAGGCTCCAGCCAACACCCCACTTGCTGTTCCCAGACACCCCTGTGTGTTCCTGTCACCATGAATTTGCTCTGACCATTACCTCTCTAGGAACCCCCTAACCCCATCTTGCACATCTAAGGCCACCAACCCAGTAGGAGGCCCCATCATCTCTCTCCTGGATCACAGCACCAGCCTCCTAACAGGGCTCCCTGCTCCCTCCACTGCTGTCCTCAGTCATTCCCCACAGCAGCCAATGTGTGATTCAGCTCAAACATCAACAGATCATGTCACTCTCTCGCAGAGGTCCAGACCTCAGGACAAGGGAGTGAGATTAGCAGCACGGCATGTTCGTGACCAGCCCCGTGAAGGGTTTCTTACACTATGAGAAAATTATACTTAATATGAGCACTTTCAAAATTTCCCCCTCCCATGTAAAACTTTCCTTTTATCCTAAATTTCATCAAAGCTTCATAATTAACCTTGTGTGAAGTGGGGTGTGCCCACATTTTTCCTGCACCCGTGCTCAAAAGAAAGAACAATGTCTTATCATGGGGACTGGGCGCAGGGGTCTTGATGGTAGAGCTGAGATGGAACCCCTTGAGGACAGCCATATAGTGGACAACTCTGGACAGAAGTAAAGAATACCGTCTCTGGCATATTCAAGTTGTGCCAGACTGCTAGCTGTCTACCCAGCCATCTTCCCCGCTTCTTCTCTGCTCACAAGACCCTGATTTTGTTCAGGTTGCAGTTGGTCATGTGTTTTAGGGGAAGTCTTACCCCTTGGAGTATCCACCGGCTCAATCTGGACTTGTCTAAGGTAAACGTGGTGATGATTCCATCACTCTTGCCAGTGATCATTGAGAAACAGGCACAGGATACTTTCCAGGCCAATGAGATGTCCAGAAAAGTCTGCTCAGGGCTTCTGGGAAATATTTCTTTGTTCTTAAAGAGACAGTGGGAGAGAAACAGCCATTTTCTTCCTCTTAATGTTGTTAGATTGTGACTCCTGGAAGTGTGACAGACGTGTTAGGCTCGGAGGGTACCAGCCTAAGAGAACAAGCCAACCTGCTGAGGATGGCAGAGCCAAAAGGTGGGAATAACCTGGGGGCCTGATGATATCACTGAGCTGCTGAAAGAACCAACCCTGGAACCATTCTTTATACCTGTGGGTGATAACAAATGTCCTCTAAGTTTAAGCCTCTTTTCTTTGGGCTCTGTGTTACTTGCAGCCAAATGCATCCTAACTAATAAAGGTGACCCTTATGGGGCAGGAAAAAATTGATTCTTGGTTTTCCCTTTGAGATTTCCTTTGCCATTCTTATTTTTTAAAAAAATACAGCTGAAAGGTTATCTAGTCCCACCCTTGTTTTATAGAAGGAAAAACCAAGGACCAGAGAAGGTAACGGTTGTACAATGAGCTACCATCTTAGGCCCTTGTCCAGGGCTCTCCCCACACCATTGCTCTTCCCCAGCTTCAAGTGGCTCAGCCGTGGCACAGCTGACTAAGGTAACCCTGACATTACCCAAGAGAGGCTGCGTTCAGGGTGTACCAAGCGCTTCCACATATGCTGTCCTTTGGATCTTCACAACTGCCCTGGGAAGTAGCAGGTTTCAGGTGTATTTTTTTTTCAGATGAGAAAACTGAGGTCCAAGAAAAGAGGACAAGCTCAAGGTCACAGACCTTTGCCTGAGAGGGATTCAACCCAGGTGTAACAAAGTTCACAGCAAAATGAATCAAACGTGAGGATTTTTCCTTCCTGGATATGGGAATCAGAAGACTTGCGTGTTGGTTTTGACTGCAGCTCTGGGGAAATCCTCTCTCTTTGGGCCTCTAAGTAGGGTGGATCCTCCACACGCCCCTGACTTACCTCCACAGGGCGTGTGAGGCTTAAAGATAATGTCTGCAAAGTGTGTGGGTCTGCTTGCGTCAGATCCTACAAAGTAGGATGGTTAGTGCCAAAGCTGAAGGGGACTGGCTGTTGCTTAAATGCTCTACCATTGTGGGCCTCTTTTCACCCTCCTATCACCCCACCCTGACCCTCCCAGCTTCAGCCAGCGTTGGTCCCACCAAGGCGAAAGCTGCAGGAGCAGGCCTGTAGTTTGCAGAACACCTGGGAGAGGCTGTGGGTAGCTGGGTAATTTCCAAATTAGTTGTAGGAGAAACCTAACAAAACAATCTGCAGGCTAAGCATCCCCAGAGCTCTCCGTGAGACTGACAGCCTGGAATCCAGCAAGTACAATGCACCGACCACAGGCAGGAGGGCCCTTCCTCCTTGGTGGGAGGAGGGCTGACTTCCTTCCAGCAGGGGCCCGTCTGGGCCTGCAGCAGCCTGATAGGAGAGCGAAACCCCAGAACTGAAACAGGCTTTCCAACCAAATCCCGAACTATAATGAACATAAACGACTACTGCAAGGTTGGCTGGCCGGAGAGTTACGCGCCCTGGTAGACACCTCACTTCTCAGCAAGGGGCTTTCAGGTCTCATTTTGAAGATTTCCTCCTGAAATCCTCAGGAAACCTGGGCTGTGCCCCCACTACTCCCTGTAGGCTACACACAAATGCACGAAATGAACCTGGAGTCTGATATACTGTTAGTAATGGTCAAATCTGAACATTGTTTGGTACTTTCCTATTTTCTGAGAGGCTGCCTGCCTTCATGAGAAAAGCACTTGTTCAAGTCCTGGCTCTGGGATCAGGGCCTCAGCCTAAACTTCCCCAGCAATAACATGGGTGCAACAGTGCCTTCCCTCTGTGATACCAGTCACAATGGCTAACATTCAGTGAGCTGGCAGGGCAGGCACTACCTAGTGCTTTTCAGTCTCCACAAAATCCTCTGGGAGATAGTGACCATGAACTATAAGAAATGGTAGGAGCAGTTTGAAACCAGGCAGTTGGGCACCAGAGCTTCTAGGTGATAACACTTTGCATCATGAGGCTCCTGGTTCAGAGAAGCACTAGGCTAGAAGTCAAAAGACTCAAGGCTGCTCTCTGATTGCACGGCCGGCCTTCAAGATGGTGCCGGAGAAAGACAAGAGGCCTAAGAAGTCAACCTGGAAGTTTAGTTTGGATCTTACTCATCCAGGAGAAGATGGAATTTTTGATTCTGGAAATTCTGAACAGTTTCTACATTGAGAAAGTTAAAGTTTTTCCAGGAAAAACTGGAAATCTTGGGAATGTTGTTCACATTAACGCCTTCAAGAATAAAATCATGGTTGTTCCTGAGGAACGATTCTCTAAAAGGTATTTGAAATATCTTACCAAGAAATACCTTAAAAAGAACAATCTTGGTGATCAGCTTCGGGGGTTGCATCTGATGAGGAGACTTACGAACTTCGTTACTTCCAGATTAGTCAAGATGAAGATGGATCTGAGTCAGAGGGGCAGTGAAGCCATCCCTTATAGGCCTTTGCTTGCTGATAAAACAAATGAAGCATACAAGACAAAGAAACATCTAGAAATTGACCCTTAGATTATCAGTGAATGAAAAACACTGTACTCATGTTAAACATTCATCTCTTTAGGTGTATGCTGTTTACATGGTTCTTTAATACTTTCTATAAGCAATATTTAAATAACTTATAGCTAGTGGAATTTTTTCCCAGGATTTCTGAAATGTATTGCTTTTAAAAATGTCCTCGAGTTAAAGTGTATAGTGTAGTATAGGAACAAATGAAGCATGGCTATAACTTTAGATAATAAAATATTTAAAATTAAAAAAAAGAAGATTCGGGGCCTCACCCCTCCACAGCCACCAACTTTGTGTGTGACCTTGAATGAGTCCCTTGCCTTTGGCAGTCTCATCTATACACTGGGTGGATGTGTGTGCCTGGGGGTTTTCAGATGGACTCCGGTGTCCCTTTAGCATAACCTTTGGTGAATGAGTCCCCCTCCCCTGAACACAAACATGAGAATGGAATAGCATAATATGAAAGTTTCTGTAAACTGTAGTGTGATAGTTTATTTCCAAGCCCTTCCATGTCTTTATCTCATGAAGTTCTCAAAACAACCTCAAAGTGATTGGGGGTGAAGTGAAATGGGGGAAGTTTTACTGCAATAGTGTTTATAGCATGGGGAGCTAAAGCCCAAAGAGGGCTCACCAGCAATTTCGATGAAGCCCACACTAGACTTGGGACACCAGGCTCTGACCCAGTGCTCCTGCAGTTACACTGTGTGAATTATTACAAATGAATGGATACCGACAGCACTTTAATGCTGTGCCTGGCATTGTGCCTTGCCTGCAGTAGTGGGTGCTCACAGCATGCAGACCTAGGAAAGTGGCTTGGTAGTACGAAGTATGAGAGCCAACCCCCACCTTGATTACTCAGCCTGGGTCCAGGGGGGCTTAGGATTAGTACACCCCCAGATCTGGGCCCAATCTTACAGGCTGCTCAGACCCAGAGTTCTCAGACATAGCCTGGGTCCCCAAGTCCCTGCCCTCCGTCCACAACCTATTAGGTTCACCTTCTAGATAGCTGACGGTTATCCCAGGCCTGATGTGCCTCACACCCCACCTGTCCCTCCCACCCTGCCCCACAGGGTCACACACTATGACTTCCAGTGATCATCCCTCCTGGTATTCACAGCCTGTGTAAGCCCCTCCCACTGAGTCTAGTGACTTGCTTCTAATAAACAGGATATGGGAAAAGTGATAAGATGTCCCTTCCATGATTAGGTTACAAGACACTGTGACTTCCGTCTTGCTAGCACTCACTCTCTTATGTGCTCTAATGAAGCAGGCTGTCATGTTGTAAGATGCAGTACGGACAGACCAAGATGGTAAGGAACCAAGGGACTTATGAGGACTGAGACCTTAGTCCAACAGCCTATAAGAACTAAACCTGCCAGAAACTACGTGAATGAGCTAGGAAGCGAATCCTTCCCAATCACATTTTGAGATGACTGCAGGCTTGTGAGATACCCTGAAGCAGAGGACCAGAGAAACTGAGATCAGAAATGTTATGATTTTAAGCCCCTAAGCTTTGGGATAATTTGTTATGCAGCAGATAACTGGTACATGGGAAGCACTCTCACTTCCACTATAGTCTCCAGCCAGGCTGCCCCACCTCAACCAGAAGACACACACACACACACACACACACACACACACACACACACACATATATACGAATGCCTCTTCCCCTTGGGGTGGAAGATTTGAATACTTCTGCTAGGTCAGCCTAGACTTGTTGAGGGGACTCTGAAGCCTGGGGATCCCCCCAGCCTTGTGCACTCCTTTTTTTTTTTTTTTTTTTTTTTTTGCTTCAACATGCGGCATGTGGGATTTTAGTTCCCCAGCCAGGGATTAAACTCATGCCCCCTTGCATTGGGAGCACGGAGTCTTAACCACTGGACTGCCAGGGAAGTCCGTTTTTTTTTTCTTGTGCACTCCTGACATTCAGAGGAAGCAAAGAGACTGGGGAGCCCCCTTGAGATGACAAAGGGAAGGAGGGCCAGGAAAGCTGCCCCCAAGGAGCCTAGGCCTATCCTTAGGACCCCTGGCTGCCCAGCCAAGTTTCACAATATCCGAGTCCACCCTGCAGCCTTTGGAAAAATGAATATGTACAGTGTCAATAAATGCAGATTCAACCTACTTTCTTTTGGCCTTTAAGTCTGACATTAAGATTAGAATTAATTGCTCCCAAAAGGAAATGAGTAACACATATTACAACCTTAAGCGAGAGGCTTACCTTTGGAGACCTCAGCCAACCCCAATCTGGGCTGGGCTTTTCTCAGAATTACATCCATGACTTCTGTTCCACGCTGGGTTTGGGTGCTGTTTGAGAGAAAGGCAGTGTTTCCTAACACTCCCTTCTCCTGGATTATTTAGATTCCAAGGGGAATCCAGAAACTACATGACGCCATGGCAAGAACTTTCGGACCATGCCATGGAAAACTTAGGCAAGATCGGCCATGTTTTTAAGTAGGGCTGTGAGTTAAAAACAAACCAACAGCACATGGGTCAGCCAGGAAATCCAGGATGGGTAGCAGCATGTGTGAAGACAGCTTAGCCAATACTATGCTCACTATGAGTCAGGAGTGTCATGAAGCTGCCATAATAATGAACTTGGAGACTGTATTAAAAGAAGTAGAGCACTCAGAGCAAGGAGGTGATGGCCCTGCCTGACTTTGCCCTGTTCAGGGTGTCTGGATTGGCCTTGAGCTTCACATTTTTTGAGGGACATTGATCAACTGGAATGTATCATGAGAAGACAATCAGGATGGGGAAGGGCTGCAGCCTGTGTCCTGGGAGGAGCACTTGGAAGAATTAGGCTTGTGTAGCCTGAAGAAAGTCAGACTGCAGCACAATGTCCTTTCTTCAAGTCCCTGAGTAGTTTCCAGGACACAGATGCTGCAAGAGGGGCACACTGATAGCATCAATGCCATGTAGCAACAGACTTCAGTCAATAAAAGGAAGAAGCTTCAAAGAGTCAGAGGTAGACAAGGGTGATACTGGCTGGCTCAGGCAATAAAGAACTCCCCATTCTGGAGGGATGTCCAAACACAGTTGAAAAAACAGATGGAGAGGTTCACAGAACAGAAGGGAAAGCTGAGGAATCAGGTCTTAAAAAGGACAGAATTGGGGCTTCCCTGGTGGCGCAGTGGTTGAGAATCTGCCTGCCGATGCAGGGGACACGGGTTCAAGCCCTGGTCTGGGAGGATCCCACATGCCGCGGAGCAACTGGGCCCGTGAGCCACAACTTCTGAGCCTGTGCGTCTGGAGCCTGTGCTCCGCAACAAGAGAGGCCGCGACAGTGAGAGGCCCGTGCACCGCGATGAAGAGTGGCCCCCGCTCTCTGCAACTAGAGAAAACCCTCGCACAGAAACGAAGACCCAACACAGCCCAAAATAAATAAATAAATTTATTTAAAAAAAAAAAAAGGACAGAATTCAGGGCAGCAGCTAATAGATGAGCTTTTCTGAGTGTCACTGTCAGGATGAATCAGGTTGTCAGTAATTTGAACTCACATTCAAACTCCAGGGAGACTGCCTGACTGATCCCTCTGGTATCACACACCCCTCTTGGCTAGCAGGGGACAGGGTACATTGACCAAAAGATAGTCCAATCATGACCATACCCATTGAAGGAGGGCGGGGACTTCCACAAAGCAAAATCGGGAAGATGTTATCAAAAGAAAGGGATGCTGTGCTAGCATAATAAAGGGATTTGTGTCTTGCTTTTCCCAGGATAAGTCGACAGGACTTGTCAAGGGGACTCTAAAATCTGTTCCTCCAATTATATGTTAATTATATCTCAATGAAGCTGGGGGGAAAATAAAAATCCGTTCCTCCAATCTTTTCCATTATAGTGAGAGTAATGATTTCGCTGACCCTATAAAAGGCCCACAACCTGTATCAAGATCAAGGTCCTGGGTAACATTGACACTTTGAGATGTGGGTACAGACATCTTGGTGAAAAAAACACTGGAATTTCTGTTTCCATCAGCAACGAGGACCAAACACCCTTAAAGAACTTTCCAATGGAAACAACTAAAATATCTGGATTAAATGTCTTTTAAAATGCATTGCTGGGGCTTCCCTGGTAGCGCAGTGGTTAAGAATCTGCCTGCCAATGCAGGGGACTCCGGTTCGAGCCCTGGTCCGGGAAGATCCCACATGCTAAAGAGGAACTAAGCCCGTGCACCACAACTACTGAGCCCACGAGCCACAACTACTGAGCCTGTGCGCCTAGAGCCCAAGCTCTGCAGCAAGAGAGGCCACCGCAATGAGAAGCCCGCACACTGCAACGAAAAGTAGCCCCACTTGCTGCAACTAGAGAAAGCCCGCGCACAGCAACCAAGACACAACGCAGTCAAAGGAAAAAAAAATCTAGGGCTTGTTTTAGGTTGAGAATGTACAAGGAGACTATACAAAAGTTGGGATTTCCAAAGGTATACATACTCAGGATAAGGGTGACTAAAATGCATTTTCTATTTCTTTTTTGTTTGTTTTTCGTTTCTTTTTGTTTGTTTCTTTTTTTTTAACGCATTTTCTTTTTGCCTTATATCCCAGACTTGAAGCTGAAGAAACTGGCAACCTGAAAACACCAAAGGGCACAGACAAAAACGCCTCCCAAAAGCCTGCTCTCCTCAGCCAAACAAGCAGGAAAAGGGCAGCCCAGCAAGACAGAAAACTACTCCAGTCAAACACCACAGAAAAACTGTGACCCACCCACACCCACACCAACAACAGCCAAGTGGGGAGCACGGACCCAATTACATGCTTTTGTGGTAAAATGAATGACGGTCTGCAAAGACACCCAGGTCATAATCCCTGGAACCTGCGAATATTACCTTATGGCAAAAGGGTCTTTAATGTGATTAAGTTAAGAATCTTGAAATGGGGAGATTATCCTGGATTGTCCAGGTAGGTCCTAAATGTAATCACCAATGTCCTTATAAGAGAGGGGAAGAGGGAGATTTAACACAGAAATAGGAGATGTGACAATGAGAGCATGAGATCGGAATGATTTGGCCATGAGCCAAGGAATACTAGCAGCCTCTAGAAGTTGGAAGAGACAAAGAACAGATTCTCTCCTGGAGCCTCAAGAAGGTGCTAGCCTTGCCAACACCTTGATTTTAGCCCAGTGAAACTGAGTTTGGACTTCTGACCTCCAGAACTGTGAAAGAATAAATATGTGGTGTTTTAGGTCACCAAGTTTGTGGTAATTTGTTTTAGCAGCTATAGGAAGTTAATACAGCTATCTATCAGAAACTTACTTCTAATATAGCAATATAGGCAAGTTGAAAGTAAAAGGATCAAAAATATATATCATAAAAACATTAATCAAACAAAACAGGAGGGCTATATTAATATCAGGTAAAGTAGGCTTCAGAACAAAGAAAATTCCTAGGAACAGAGAAGGACTTTACCTAATGACAAAAGGGTAAACCCACCAACAACACTTAGCAATCCTAAATATGTATGCACCAAACAACTGAGCTACAAAATATGTAAAGCAAAACTGATAGAACTGAAATGAGAAAGAAACAAATTCACAATTATAACTGGAGACTTCAACAACCCTCTCTCAATAATTGATAGAACAAGTAGACAGAAAATTGGCAAAGATATAGAACAACTCAGTGATACCATCATACAAGAGGATGTAGTCAACATTTGTACAACACTCCACCCAATAACAGCAGAACACACCTGCTTTTCAAACGCCTATGGAAGATGTGCCAGAATAGACCATCTCCTGGGCCATAAAAACAAACCTCAATAAATTTAAGAGAATTGATATCATACAGACTTAGCTCTCCAAAGTTCTCTGAGAGAGATAACAAGAAGATCTCCAAATACTTGGAAACTGCACAGCACATTTCTAAATAGTCCATGGGTAAAAGAGAAAGTCTCAGGGGAAAAAAATTTAACAATGGAAGTGAATGAAAATGAAAATACAACATGTCAAAACTTGTGGGAAATAGCAAAAGTACTGCTAAGAGGGAAATTTATATCACTAAAGGCATACATTAGAAAAAAGGAAAAATCTCAAATCAATGACCTAAGCTTCCACCTCAAGAAAACAGAAAAAAGATAATATCGTCAATAATATTATAACTCTGTATGGTGACAGATGGTAACTAGTCTTATCATGGTCATCATTTTGTAATACATAGAAATATCGGGGCTTCCCTGGTGGTGCAGTGGTTGAGAGTCCGTCTGCCGATGCAGGGGACACGGGTTCGTGCCCCGGTCTGGGAAGATGCCACATGCCGCGGAGCGGCTGGGCCCGTGAGCCATGGCCGCTGAGCCTGCGTGTCCGGAGCCTGTGCTCCGCAACGGGAGAGGCCACAACAGTGAAAGGCCCGCATACCGCAAAAAAAAAAAAAGCAATCCAACAGAGGAAAGATACCCTTTTCAACAAATGGTGCTGGAGCAACTGGACATCCATAGTCAAAAAAAAAAACCTCAACCTACATCTCATACTTTATGCAAAAATTAACTTTAAATGGATAATGGACTTAAACATAAAATGTAAAACTACAGAACTTTTAGGAAAAAAACATGGGAGAAAATCTTTGGGATGTAGGACTAGGCAAGCAAAAAGTTCTTAGACTTGACATCAAAGCACAATGCATAACAGGAAAAAAAACTGCTAAATAGGACTTTGTTAAAAACATTTGTCTAGGAAAGATCCTGTTAAAAGGAAGAAAAGACAAGCCACAAACCAGAAGAAAATATTTTCAAATCACATATTTGACAAAAGATTCATATGTAGAATATATATACAACTCTCAAACTCAACAGTAAGAAAACAATCCAACTAGAAAATGGACAAAAGAGATATTGCACCAAAGAGGATACATAGATGACAAATAAACACATGAAAAGATGTTCAACATCATTAGCCATTAGGGAAATGCAAATTAAAACCACAATGAAATATCACTGCATACCTATCACAACGGCTATAATAAAAAAAAAAAAACAGCTACAACACCAAATGCTGGCAAGGAGTCAAAGAAACTGGATCATTCATAAAATGCTGACAGGAATGTAAAATAGTACTGCCACTCTAGAAAACAGTTTGGCAGTTTCTTATAAAGCTAAACATATAACAACAATGTGACTCAGCAATTGCACTCCTGGGCATTTATCCCAGAGAAATAAAGATTACGTTCACACTAAAACCTGTACATGAATATTTATAGCAGCTTATTCGTAATAGCAAAACTTCTGGAAAAAAAACAGATGTCTTTCAATGGGTAAATAGTTAAACTTTGGTACACCTGTATCATGGAATAATACTTAGCAATAAAAAGGAATAAACTACCAATACACACAACAACCTGGAATAACCTCCAGAGAATTATGCTGAGTGAAAAAAGCCAATTCCAATAGGTAACATGCTGTATGATTGCATTTATATAACATTCTTGAAATGAAAACAATATAGTAATGGAGAACAACAGCTCAGAGATTGCCAAAGGTTAAGGAGAGGGTGCAGTTGGGAGTGAAGTGGGTGTGAATATAAAAGGAAACAGGAGAGATGCTTGTGGTGATTGGCATGTTCTGTATCTTGGGTATATGAACGTTGCTATCCTAGTTGTGTTATTATACTATTGTTTTATAAGATGTTACCATTGGGGGAAATTGAGTAAAGGTTACATAGGATCTCTTATTTCTTTGTCTTTTTTTTTTTTTTTTTTGGCTGTGCCACACGCCTTGTGGGACCTTAGTTCCCCAACCAGTGAATTCTGTATTTCTTAAAAGTGAATCTACAATTATTTAAAAGTATTAAGTTTTGACATAAAAATAAATCAGGTTAGGGAGTTCCCTGGTGGTCCAGTGGTTAGGACTCCACGCTTTCACTGCCGTGGCCCCAGGTTCAATCCCTAGTTGGGGAACTAAGATCCCATAAGCCACAGTGAGAGACAAAAAAAAAAAAAAAAAATCAGGTTAATAAAATAAACCCTGTGTAGCTGTGATAATATCAGACAAAATCTTTTATGGCCCCAAACAAACAAACTAAACCTCACTAGAGATAATGTGGGTCACTTTGTAATAATAACACTTTCAGTTCACCAAGAACATAATAACATTCTAAACTTGTCTGCACCTAACAACTTAGCTTTAAAATATACAGAGCAAGGAATCCAAATTGGAAAAGAAGAAGTAAGACTGTCACTGTTTGTAGATGACATGATACTATACATAGTAAATCCTAAAGATGTCACCAGAAAACTACTAGAGCTAATCAATGAATTTAGTAAAGTTGCAGTACACAAAATTAATACACAGCAATCTTTTGCATTCCTATATACTAGCAATGAAAGATCAGAAAGGGAAATTAAGGAAAAAACCCCATTTACCATTGCAAAAAAAAGAGTAAAACACCTAGGAATAAACCCACCTATGGAGGCAAAAGAAAGTTTTCTGTATCCAGAAAACTATAAGATACTGACAAAAGAAATCAAAGATGACAGAAATCAAAGACGACACACAGAACTGGAGAGATATAACATGTTCTTGGATTGGAGGAATCAATACTGTGAAAATGACTATACTACCCAAAGCAATCTACAGATTCAATGCAATCCCTATCAAATTATCTATGGCATTTTTCACAGAATAAGAATAAAAAATTTTACAACTTGCATGGAAACACAAAAGACACCGAATAGCCAAAGCAATCTTGAGAAAGAAAAATGGAGCTGGAGGAATCAGGCTCCCTGACTCCAGACTATACTACAAAGCTACAGTAATCAAGACAGTATGGTACTGGCACAAAAACAGAAATATAGATCAATGGAACAGCATAGAAGGACCAGAGATAAACCCACGCACCTATGGTCAACTAATCTATGACAAAGGAGGCAAGGATATACAATGGAGAAAAGACAGCCTCTTCAATAAATGGTGCTGGGAAAACTGGACAGCTACATGTAAAAGAATGAAATTAGAACACTCCCTAACACCATACACAAAAATAAACTCAAAATGGATTCCAGACCTAAATATAAGGCCAGACACTGTAAAACTCTTAGAGGAAAACATAGGCAGAACACTCTTTGACATAAATCGCAGCAAGAACTTTTTTGACCCACCTCCTAGAGTAATGAAAATAAAAACAAAAATAAACAAATGGGACCTAATGAAACTTAAAAGTTTTTGCACAGAAAAGGAAACCATAAACAAGATGAAAAGACAACCCTCAGAATGGGAGAAAATATTTGCAAATGAAGCAACTGACAAGGGATTAATCTCCAAAATACACAAACAGCTCATGCAGCTCAATGTCAAAAAAAAAAAAAAAAAAAAAAACCCAATCCAAAAATGGGCAGAAGACATAAATAGACACTTCTCCAAAGAAGACATACAGATGGCCAAGAGGCACATGAAAAGATGCTCAACATCACTAATTATTAGAGAAATGCAAGTCAAAACTACAATGAGGTATCACCTCACACCAGTCAGAATGGCCATCATCAAAAAATCTACAAACAGTAAATGCTGGAGAGGGTGTGGAGAAAAGGGAACCCTCTTGCACTGTTGGTGGGAATGTAAATTGATACAGCCACTATGGAGAACATTATGGAGGTTCCTTAGAAAACTAAAAATTGAACTATCATATGACCCAGCAATTCCACTACTGGGCATTTACCCAGAGAAAACCATAATTTAAAAAGATATATGCACCCCAATGTTCATTGCAGCTCTATTTACAATAGCCAGGACATGGAAGCAACCTAAATATCCATCAACAGAGGAATAGATAAAGAAGATGTGGTACATATATACAATGGATTATTACTCAGCCATAAAAAGGAACGAATTTTTGTCATTTGCAGAGATGTAGATGGACCTAGAGACTGTCATACAGAGTGAAGTAAGTCAGAAAGAGAAAAAAAATATATCATATATTAATGCATATATGTGGAATCTAGAAAAATGGTATAGATTATCTTATTTGCAAAGCAGAAATAGAGACACAGACATAGAGAACAAACATATGGATACCAAGGGGGAAAGGGCAGGGGTGGGATGAATTGGAAGATTGTGATTGACATATATACACTAGTATGTATAAAATAGATAACTAATGAGAACCTACTGTATAGCACAGGGAACTCTACTCGGTGCTCTATGGTGACCTAAATGGGAAGGAAATCCAAAAAAGAGGGGATATATGTATACATATGGCTGATTCACTTGGCTGTACAGCAGAAACTGACATAGCAGTGCAAAGCAACTATACTCCAATAAAAAAATATATATATAGAACAAAAGTTGGCAGAATTAAAATACACCATCAGAACCCTCCTACACTGTTGGTGGGAATGTCAGTTGGTGCAGTCACTGTGGAAAACAGTATGGTGGTTCCTCAGAAAACTAAAAATAGAATTACCCTATGATCCAGCAATCCCACTCCTGGGTATATATCCAGAGAAAACTATAATTCGAAAAGATACATGTACTCCAATGTTCATAACAGCACTATTCACAATAGCCAAGACATGAAAACAACCTAAATGTCCATCGACAGATGAATGGATGAAGAAGACGTAGTATGTGTATACACACACACACACACACACACACACACACACACACACACAATGGAACATTTCTCAGCCATAAAAAACAATGAAATGATGCTATTTGAAGCAACACGGATGCAACTAGAGGTTATCATACTAAGCGAAGTAAGTCAGGAAGAGAAAGACAAATACCATATGATATCATGTATATGTGGAATCTAAAATATGACACAAATGAAACTATCTATGAAAGAAACAGAATCAGGGACATAGAGAATAGACTGGTGATTGCCAAGGGGGAGGGGGTGGGAGAGGGTTGGAGAGGGAGTTTGGAATTAGCAGATGCAAACTTGTTTATATAGAATGGATAAACAACACTGTCCTACTGTATAGCACAGGAAACTATACTCAATATCCTGTGATAAATCATAATGGAAAAGAATATTAAAACGAATGTGTATTTTATATATATATATATATATGTATAACTGAGTCACTTTGCTGTACAGCAGTAATTAACACAGCATTGTAATTCAACTATACTTCAATAATAAATAAATAAATAATAAAATAAAATACACCATCACAGTAAACACATCTCTCTCAATAATAATAGATCAAACAAACAAAAATATCAATAAGCATAGGGAATATTTGAACAGCTCAATTAACAAGCCTAAGGTCATTCAAGGAATAGGGAACCCAGCAATAGAAGAAAACATTTTTGTTAGCACACATGGAACATCTATAAGCATCGACCAGGTGCTAACCCATAAAACAAGCCTCAAAAGATTGGTGTCAGACCGTAAACTCTGACCATGCACTTAAGTTAACAATAATAACAACAACAAAAATAACTAAAGATAAAAAAAAGAAAACTAAAGAACCCTACATGTTTGGAAAATTTAAAACAATTCTAAACAACTCAAAGAAGAAGTCTTAATAGAAATAGTAAGATATTTAAGATCAAGCCATAAACAAAATATGGCATATCAAACCTGAGGGAGAGAGCTAAAGTGCTATTTAGAGGGAAAATTATAGCCTTAATATTTACCTTAAAAAGAACATTTTCAAAAGTAATTAGCTAAGCAATCTAACATAAGAAATTAGAAATCATAAAATAATAAATCCAAAGAAAGGAGAACATAATAAAGATAAGAGAAAGAATTAATAAAGTATAAAAATACAATATAGAGATATCAACAAAGTAAAATCTGTATTGTTGAAAAGCTTAATAAAATAGACAAACTTCTGATGAGATTAATCAAAAGGG
>NW_006788521.1:2727372-2736154 GCF_000442215.2 Lipotes vexillifer | reverse complement strand
GGGGAAAGAGATTGAGAGAGAAGGCAAATAAATACAATTAATTATGGAAAAAGAGGACATAAACATAGATGCAGCACATCCTGCCATTGTACACCAGAAGATATGTACAAGAATTTTCACAACAGTGTGTTCATAATTGTAAATAACTGGAAAAAATCCACAAATGTCTATCAACATCAGAGTGCATAAATAAATTGCGGTCTATTCATACAATGCAATACTACTTGTGAAATTTCACTACAAGTGAAAATGAATGAACTACAGCTACAAACATCAACATGGGTGAATCTCAAAAACAAAATATTTAACATAAAAAAAGAAAAGTCACAGAGGAATATATGCCTTATTATTTCAGTCATAGAAAGTGCTAAATGGATGAAACTAAACAATACCTTTCTTGTTTAGGGATCTATACATATAGGAGTAATATTAGAAATATTTGCTGACTATTCAGCCAGGCACCAGCCGATCAGAGTGGATGCCCAGCCAACCAAAACAGACACCAGCTGTAAACAATGGGAAATACTGTACCTGAGCAACTGGCTGAATGTCAGTCCTCTATACCATCACGTTGTAACTAAAGAAATACATGGGGATGATTAGCACAAAATTATGTTAGTGATTATCCTGGGCAGGGAAGAATTAGGAAGCAAAAGGGGAGAGGAACCTAAGGGGTCTATGACAATATTCTGATCTCTTAAGCTGGGTGATGGCTTCAAGGATGCTCATTTGATGATGATGATGGTGTGTAGTGCATCAATTCCTTCTTTTATATGGATGATATATTTCACCAAAAACATTTTTTAAAGATGACTGGACTTGGATTCAGAAGTCTTAGATCCACATCTATATAAATTTCTCACTAACTGAAGCTCAGAGAGATTGTGATCTAACCACCTACGGTAACAGCCTCAAAACTAGCCTCCTGACTTCTAGTCGAGTGCTCATTCCTCTACACCCAGTTCCATGGCAGACCTTCCTTTAAGTTCCATTCTCTTGAGCATTAATGGTTTGTTAAATGTTACACGTAAAAGTTGTTGAACCCAGGGCTGTCAGGATATGCAACTCCAGGGTCACCATGCACACAGTAAGATACTGTCAGCACACATCTTAGATGTCTGCTTTCACCCCCAGAACGTCCCCTTCACAGCACCCTGACATCCAGACCAACTAACCATGCCTCTGACATAGCCAAGAAGGAGCAGAGTAGGGAGACTCTCGTCTACAATGGGTTCTCGAGTCAGCATGTCCACCCCATTCCTTCCACCCTTTGCCATTAGACAAATGGCAGAACCAAGAAAGGAGAAAGGACCTACTCAAGATTACCCAACAGGTCAGGGGCAGTACAGGACTCTGAGTTGCCTGCACTAGGCTGGAGGCAGTGGGGCCCATCCACCCACCTTCCATGGAAGCAACCCAGGTAATTAGTACTGATGCTAATGCCCCACTCTGGAGTTCCTGATACCTCATCTTGGATCTAGGCCCTTTCAAAAGGAGCATTTCAAATAGGAGCCATCAACACTTACAGAGGGTGGGTCTTAATCCACAGAGGATCATTAGCTTCACCTAAGTGATGGGACATCCATCAGCACCTCCCATTCTTCCACCAATTTTCTATCTACTAATTATCTGTGATTAAGAATTGACACGGAGCGACATGGTCATTAACCACATATTTGCATGGCTCTTTCATGTTAGTGGGGCTGCTCAGTCTCACAGAGTCTAACTGGACACGCCCACAATGCTGCACAACACATTTACATCTGCTTGGCTGTCAGCAGCCAATAAAGGACGGCAGGATGTGCTTACTTGCAAAGGGACTTGGCTCTTGGCAAAATCTTTTTGCAGGCAAGCTGGATGTCTTGGCTTTCTGGCAGCCAGGCTTAACTGAGAGCATGCAGACTGAGGCTCTGAGACTTAACTCAGAGCACGCATTCAATATTCGTTAGCTCAAGCACTGTAGCAAGCACAGCACTGACTCCAGGAAATTTTACAAAGGTAAAGGAGACACTGTTCCTACTACCTTGGAGGTTTACCACCAGTCAAGGAAACACATGTAAGCAGAGAGAGCTAAGGGCCCTGAGAGAGGGAAAAGCAGCATGCCATGGGAATGCAAGCCCAGGAGAGATGTTTGGCCTGAGAAATCAAGGGAGGCCTCACAGAGATGGCACTTGCAGCATAGGGACAGATAGAGAGAGGAATTCCAGGCTGAAGGAACTACAAAAGCAAGGGCACAGAAATTCCAAGGAAAACGGGGCGTGACCTAGTCTAGATGGCACACATGCCATAGACGGGAAGGAGATGCCCTGGGTCATACCACAGAGAACACTGAATGTACTGCCAGGGTTTGGAAATGTTTCTGCTGGTTATGAGGAACATGGAAGGAATTTTGTTTTGGTGTGTAGGTGGGTGGGAGGGTGTTAGTAAACTTTTTATTGAAGGATAGCATACGTATAGAAAAGTGCAAACATTTTCACAAACTGACCACACCTATGTAACTAGCACCCAGCTAAAGAAAGAAATCATTACTAAAAACTCCAGAAATCCCTTTTGGCCCCCTTTCAGGAACTACCCAATCACAAGAGGAAGCACTATCCTGATTTTAACACCATAAATTATTTTCCCCTATTTTCTTGCATTTGGCTTCTTTCACTCAAAGCAATGTTTTCAAGACTCATCCATGCTGCTATACATAAAAGTAGTTTGTTAGTTATCTTTATGTTAATATCCCATTGTATGAAGGTATCACAATTATTAATGGGCAACATTTAGTTTCCAGTGTGGGGCTATAAACCTTCTTGCACATGACTCCTGGTGCTTTTATGGGTGCTTTTATCCATCTGTTGTGTACCTATCTAGGAGTGGAATTGTTGGGTCATAGGGTATGCATATATCTACTTGAACAGACAGTGCTAGTTTTCTAAAGTTGTTTTGTCCATTTACAGACCCACCTAACATAGAGTGTGGTGCTTAGAAAAGAGGGAGCTGGGACAAAGGGACCAGCCACGAGGCCACGCAATAAAGCCCAGGAAAGAGATAATGAAATCAGTGGCAACAGAACTGGAATAAAAAAGGCTGATAAAAAGAGGCACTGTAGGGTGGAACACGTAGGCTGTGGACACAAGGGAGAAGTGGACTTGAGAGGGAGGTGGAGGAAGGTTCCTGTATGGGGTGGCTGGCTCAGTGAGGGCTGTCCGGTTTGAAGGCAGGAGAAAACATCTTAGTTTGGGACACATCGAGTTTGAGATGTAGGACAGATGATATGAAGATGTCCAATAAATTGCTGGTTACGTGGGTCTGTTCACTAAGGGATGAGGTCAAGGCTGGAGACAAAGCATTAGGATTTATCATCACAGAGGCAGAGGTTGAAGCCAGGTGTGGCTGAGGCTTCCCAGGGGCGCTGTGTGGAATCAAGGAGAGGAGGGCTAAAGACCAGCCGCCCACCTTGACGGGATGAGCGGAGGAAGAGGAACGAGAGACAACATTGCTTCCCTCTGAAACGCTGGCAAGGGCCGTGAGGCGTGAGTCAGGCCCTTGGAGCCCAAGCAGCAGCCTGGGGTCCATCTCACCAGCCACGTTTTCTACTCAATGAACTTGCATCACTAACCTCAAAGCTGCATTGCAAAATCTGCATCAGACTGAGTACCTCTGGCAGCATCCTAGGGACAATGGGTACCAGAGACTTATAGCATCTTAGGGGCTGGGAGTCCTCTTCCCCACCTCCACACATCTCTGCCAAGATGGTATCCAGCACCCCAGGCAGGGAACTCAAACTCCCCATGGCGGCCCATTCCACTGTTGAGCGAGTGAGGCTACAAGAAAACCTTTCCTTACAAATGCAGTCTCACGATGTTAGAAGTCAAAGGAAGAGAAAAAATCGACCCTCCAATGGTGATGACCCTGGATAGAGTAAGATGCTAGGCCTCTGCATTCTGGAAAATCTGATTCTACTAATGTAGCCATGAGCATCTTCCTGTTGGGGTCATGGCACTTGACCCCTCACAGGAAGCGGCAGTGATTTCACTACCATTCGCACCCTGGCTGGGGACGTGCTCATCTGCTGCAGGAATTCCTCTGGCTTCATCAAGCAGTGAGTCCTGCCCTGGAATGTGGCCAGGCTCTCAGGACTGAGGCAGTGCATGCCACGGCACAGATCCACCAGGCTGGACACGCGGAAAGAACGAGCAGCGGCTGGCTGAGAGCGAGCCCACTGCTAGTAAGGTGGGCACGATGCCATGAGATTTAACGTCTTTTTCTAAATATTTACCTGCACCCGCCCTTTGTGGATCTCTGGAGAAGAAGAAGGAAGACAGATATGATTAAGAAATGGCTCGCCCCCACTCGCCGCCTCGGGGAGATTTATGAAAGAAACGGGCATACAAGAAGGAAAGGTAGTAGCTGAAACTTTTTTTTTTTTTTTTGGCTTTGTTTTTAGCAATTTCCAAAACACCCACCTATGCAGCCTCTGCATGATCTGAAATATGGAGGTTTGATATCTGGGAAAGGCATCAGAGGAAAACTGCCCTTGAGCCTCAACAGAGAGGGTCTCATCAGCCACTATTAACAATTGACATAGCATGAAACTCCAAAGTGTTAATCCTTGGATACATGTTTGCCAACTGAAAAGACATACATCACGTTCTCTGGACTACAAGCCATCCATTCCATCAGATCTCAGACTGAGGATTCTTAGGAATTTTCCAAAATTTGCAGACTTCGGAAGTAGTCAGCTTCTATCCAAGATGACAGAACAAAATTAGCTTTCTGGTTCTACAGAATCCTTTTTCTTTCCCTTTGCTTTACCACTCATCTAGCCTATTATTGTACACGGACACCCTCTATTTTCTCAAGACGATTCCCATTATCTTCATCCTATTACTTTTGACCCCCTATGGTCATGAGACTTGCCCAATCCATAGGCATGGAATCCCACCAAGCACAGCATATGACCAGTAAACAAGGTATGGGAATAGCCCATGGTCGTGGGATGCACAGCTTGATATCACATAATGCACCTGGAGGCGGCCAGCCTCACAGAATGCTGAAATGCCCTTCTAAAGGCACAACCAATGTACTAGGCACTCTGTAAGAATGGAGTGCCATTCTTCAGGATGTAGTGCATTTGTTAAATCAGAGACCCCCTATAGGTGTGTGTGCCCCAGCAGGAAGGATAGATGGCCTGGGAACCAAGGGATGGAAGCAGCAGTGGCCCCACTAACCGTCAGTCCCAATGTCCACTGTATAACTTTGTGCTTCCCATCTCTGCACCACTGGCCTCTGCAGGGTCACAGCTGCTCAATCTCATATGAATCCACCAGTATGGGAATATATACTATGGCTTATCATTTGGATTTCTTGACTGGAACTTACTTGTTTTATAGAAAATTGGTTGATTTTCTCAACTTCTTGATTGTTGTGGTGGTTTCACTGGTATATTTATACGTCAAAACTCATCAAATTGTACATTTTAAACAACTGTACCTCAGTAAAGCTGTAAAAAAATAGAAAATTTGAAAAGTTACATGAAATGCCTGATCTCAAATGAAAAAAAAATACTGAGATTTCAATAGAGAGTTTGGTAGAAATATAAAAAGTAGATAGAAAAATCAAGAAATCCTTCATAGAAGTAACCATAGGCATGATTCAAAATTAATAAAGTATATTTTCATCTATAACTCCAACTGCTCTCTTTAAAAGTTGGAATAGCTTAAAGGGAAGGCCTCTCCTACTCTTCAAACCAGGATGGGTTTGAATGTGCAGGTTGGGGCAGGGCTTTAGGAGAGGGGAATTGCTCTGTGTAATAAAGGAGAAGCATTATAATGCTGGGTAAAGGGGAGGCGCCTGGGAGAGAGGAGAGAGGAACCAGGGACCAGCAGGGTGGGACACTGCAGGGGTGAATTAGGGAGGGTTAAGAGCCCTTAGGGGCAGAGCAACACAAAAGGGACTTCGGGAGAAAAGGAATTAATCAGAGAGGATTTTTTAATTTGTTTACCAATGGTGTATGCCATGGGCCTCTCTCCCTCTGGTCACTCCCACACTATCTTTTAAAAAGGCTGCATTGCTCACTAATTCTTTTATATGAAAATGGATTTTTCTGGAAATGTTGAAGGGGACAGGGATGAGTTGTATGTCTGTATTGATGCAAGGCAAAAACAGATTATGCGGAGAAGCTGGAGTTAAAGACTTCAGCGTAAATCCCTGGAAATGAACAAAAAATTACAGGAGAACTTCAGAGTTTCAAATGCTGTGGAACTGGTGAGATTCAAGTTGAGATCTCCCAGAGGTAAAGAAGGACCCAGTTAACATCTAGGTTTTAGGCGGAAGAAACAGGAAATAGCATAAGATACATATGTGATATGATGAAAAGATGGAGTAGAGAATTAAAAAGGCCCAGAGAAGGGTAGAGGGATTTAGAAAGCGTTGAGGGACTTGCTAGGCTGAGAGGCTATAGTTCACCTACACTCTTTGTCCCCCCAGCCCCCCAACCACCACCCTAGAGAAACTGAAGATGAGCCCCCAGCAGTAACCGAGTTTTATTTTTTTCCTGCCCCTCTTCCCAGTTTTCTAAATTATGTTGGCCCAGAGAGACAACTGAGATGGGAACTCTGAGGAAAGAAGAGAACATCATCTTTGTGGGCAGGGAGGGGCTCGAGGATAGCGTCTAGGGACTTTATCCAATACCCACAGACCATCTGTTTGGTGTTGTAGCGAGGTCTGGGGGGAAAAAAAACCCAGTCACGCAATTCAGGAGCCATGGATTGGATTATTAAGAGAGTTCAGAAAAACTGATGAAGAACGGAGTCCTCAACACTGGTTCATCAGTCATTGCCCACCCCCCACCCCCATCCAGGTGTCTTGGCCAAGCCTTTCCTCTGTGTTAGGGCTGATATGAATAGCAATGCTGAGCTTCTGAAAGCTTCTAACCAGATGCTGGAGCCCCAGTGCTGTCCTCAGGGAGCAGAACCTCACCTTCTGGAGCAAATTCTACCTGAGATTTTGTCCCCTTCCTCAGGAGAGGTCAGTCTACTAACTGAAGAAAACCAACTGTGGATCCCACACAGAAGACCTTTCTGCAAGGTTTTCAAGAAAATAATATTTTTATCCACTTTATAAATGAATAAAAGAGAAGTAAATTAGAACTCTGTTAATGCAAAGTAGAAAGATTTATTCGTGAATTATGATCTGCCTAAAGAGAGAATAAGAATTGAGGCCAAGCCCCTCATTCCTTTTTTGTTTTGCAGCATCAGTGCAGGGAAGAAGAGGAGCAAAGAGGGAGCATTTTGTGGGTAAGGTTCTGCCTATTCAGTCCAGAGCTCTCAAGGGTTAACCTTAATCTCTCCTTTCCGTAAGACCCAGGTCCACATCCACAGTCTCTAAGGACGTCAGCTGCTAGAGCTCATCACTCTTAGAAAACAAAGCTCTCAGCCGGGAGAGTCACAGGAAGGAGTCAGAACCAAGAACACTTCTCCAGTTCCCTGCCTGGTCCATCCCTGGGAATGCAAGAATGGTGGAGCGGGCCTGTGGGTCTTGCCCACTAGGTGGCAGTGTGAGACACGGTGGAATGGATATCTGGAGGCAGACCTTTTGGGTCCTGTTTTGGGACAAATTGTTTAATTTTCCTAAGGCTCAGATTCCTCCTTGAGATACACTTGACCTTCATCCCTCACAGCGTGGTTATGAGGATCAGATGGGATAAAGTATAAAAGGCTATTCCATCCCTGAGCCTGTCTATTGTTGTCACTGACTGTTTGACCTTGTGTACTAATGCTTGGGGCTCTTGGAGTCTAGTCTCCCAAGAGCCTCCCCCAGAGGACAGTTTTGCTCAGCCTCCTATAAGATCCTTTGCTCCTACCTTCATCGCATGTGACCAAGTCTCCTGCTTTCCCAGCTTGGAGAGTTTGCCAGAAAGGAGCGCACGTGACATGGGACCTGTTGACTCTTTGGAAAAACGGGTATTGATGAAGCTCTTCTCCTTCTTTCCTTCCCCCTCTTCCTAGCACGGCCTCTGTGACTGCAGGGCCCCCGTGCAGCCGAGGTCGACATGAGAGGGTAATCCTATAGCGAAAGGAAGTTGAAAGAAGCACCCTCCTTAAAGAAAAAAATAAGCATCTTGAAGTCAGTGATGTAGGGAACGTGACTCCTGCCAAGCCTGCTGGGCCCTCCTATCCTCATTCTGCTCCCAGCTGCAGCATACATCCTGTCTTTTGCAGCCATCTGGGCAAGCTTCTTGATGATAACAGTTTGCAGCAAGATCCCTGCTGGGAGGATCATGATAGAATGACTGTAGAAGCTGATCTTCTGACGTCTGGGGAGGTTGGGAAGCTGCTGCTTCCTCTGTGTCCCTTTGCCTTCCACAGCTCCTCCTCCTGAGCCCTCCCCTCCCTCAGAGGCCTGTCTCTGGGGGACTTGGCAAGCAGGTGCGCTGAGGAGGTAGCTTCTCTTCCTCAGCCCTGATCTGCAGGAGCTCCAGGAGATACAAGTCACGAAAAGAGTGCATTTCCAAATTATGGAGCAGAGAGAAAAGGAGGAGGGACACTTCCTAAGCAACTGAGGCAGACTACTAATGAAATCTTCTAGAACTTTTTTTTTTTACTTTATTAAAATATTGAGTTTATTTCACATGTATATTTTTATCTCCCCACCATTTCCATTTGTCTGACCACCACTACTACTATGTCCTATCATAACATTCTAGACATACTTAAAACCAAGCAAAGGGTGGAGTTCCATCTTTAAAAACTAAACATGCATTTTGGGCAACACATTCTTGGCAATGGAACCT
>NW_006788521.1:2722076-2727362 GCF_000442215.2 Lipotes vexillifer | reverse complement strand
TATTTATCAGACATGGTAGGGAAAGTTCTCACTCTTCATTATAAAAAGGACAGCCAGATACCAACTATTTTCTTTCTATCTATCTATCTTATCTATCTATCTATCTACCTATCTACCTACCTTTCTATTTTTGGCTGCGTTGGGTCTTCGTTGCTGTGCGCAGGCTTTCTCTAGTTGTCGTGAGCGTGGGCTACTCTTCATTACGGAGCGTGGGTTTCTCATTGTGGTGGCTTCTCTTGCTGCAGAGCATGGGCCCTAGGTGCGTGGGCTTCAGTAGTCGAGGCACGCAGGCTCGGTAGTTGTGGATCGCGGGCTCTAGAGCACAAGTTCAATAGTTGTGCCACATGAGCTTAGTTGCTCCGCAGCATGTAGGATCTTCCCGGACCAGGGCTTGAACCTGTGTCCCCTGCATTGGCAGGCAGATTCTTAACCACTGTACCACCAGGGAAGTCCCTAAACTATTTTCTTAAAGAGACTTCCTCCACTGCCACAGATCTTGAATAGCCATCTGGAAACAATTCTTCACATAACTGATGAACTTGGCTTCCACTCTGGGAAGGGAACCACCTTTTTCTACACTTGCTTGCATTTTTGCTTTAATGTCTTCTACAGAGCTAGGTCCGTTCTGTGTTTTAGCAGTCTTTTCCTGTTTTTTGAAGGATTCTTGACCTTTTGAACTTGGTGTTGATGGTTTTGAGTCTTTTCCATTCTGGTTTGATTTTTGTGCATTTTTGGCTGGAGTATCTTGTACAGATTTCTTTACTGGAGCTTTTTCTTCAGCTTCCTCATCATCAAAGTCATCATCATTGTCATCTGCATCATCATCATCTTCATCAGCAGCAAGTTTTACTTTTTTCCGTGGAAACTTGCTACCACTTCCGGGGCAGAACACTTTCCAGACATACTAAGGAGTGTCACATCCTCCTCCTCCTCATCTTCTCACTCTGCATCTTCCTCCACAGCTACTAAGTGCTGTCCACTAATAATGCACACGCCCTGAACCACACTTCAACCGTCAGACCACAGGTGGTGGTATTTCAAAGCCCCCAAGGGAAACCACTGGCTGTACAGACATCTTTGAAGTTGCCAGTGTTACTTGAATTGGACTGCCTTCATAATTCATCGCCTCTGCTCCAACAATGTGCAATTCATCCTTTGCGCCAGCCCCTAAACTGAGCATTCTTAAAGATAACTGGTGCTCATTTTCATCATTATCCACCTTAAAGTGATCATCTTTGTCGGCCTTTAGTTCACAACCGAAAAGATAGTTCTGGGACCTCAGGGGACTCATGTCCATGTCCATTGAATCTTCCATGGGTTGGTGGCATGCACTTAGGTGGGAGAGAAAGCAGACGGAGATAAACGACTACTGTTCCGGAGAACAGCCGTGAAGGATGGAATCACACCAGGGCTGGGACTACTTAAGTCTCTTGCAGACACACAGGACACCACAGGCTCCCAAGCCTTGTGGAGCATCATAGACAAACCAGAGCAGCTGCAGTCCTCGGCAGTTCCCAAACCCCAAAACTTGAGGGGACTCTCTGCAGCAGAAGTGGAGCCAGCTTTTCCAGGGTGTCCCCTCTCTGCATAGTGAGTCCCTGGGGCTACTGTCCTGGTCTTGGGTGGCTGACCCCCACTAGTGTCTCCCTTTGCCTTATTCAGTGGATTCCCTAATGGATTCCATATCCAGGCTAAAATATCCCCATTGCAGCCCCAGCCCCAGCCCCCTCTGATCTTGAACCCTGCCCCAATCCCAGCCCCTAACCCAGGCCCACCTTCAACCTCTCTCCCATTCTGTCACCCTAGATAGGGCCTGTGGAGTGTCCTTCTCTGAACCCCAGGATGAAGTACAGTCTCTCATCCCAAAAGAAATTCAACCCCGAGACTGGCACTTATTCCAGAAGCAGCTGGAACTCTTTCTGGCCCAAAGAGCTCAGGAAACCTTTCATCCTCTAGTTCCCAACGTTCATCAGTGCAACATGGCCTCTCTTTCCTAAGTACCAGGCTCCATCCTTGCTAGAGAATTTCCTATTATCAATGAGATCTGGCTGCAGCTGGAGCACCACCTTTGAAAGAGCTTCGTCCAACACTGGGCCCACCTGGCACAGATACAGCCTCAGGGCAAACTAGCAGGGAATTCTTGGCCAAAGGGCAAACATGAACCTTCACAGCCCTCTGCGGTAGGGGCCAAAGCAGCAAGGAAGAATCTAGGCCACGTGACGTTGAGGCAATCAGGAAATTTCCATGTGAAGGGACAGGCAAGGTGACCCACAAAGAGTCTGGTGCATAGCCTGAGGAAGAGCCTCCAAATAACCCATGTATTTAGAAAGCTATCCTGGGAGGAGTCTAGGGTCTGACTCTGAGGAGACAGAAAGTGACCTGGTATGTCACTCAGGGGGCTCAACAGAGAACCTAGACCAGAGGCAACTGGAAAACACCCTAAAGATTCATTTGGACAAGAACTTGGGTAGATGTCTCCAGCAGGAGCCATGTAGGTGTGTGTAGTTTATAGCTTGTTGCCACCTATACACTGCCCCCTCCTGGGGAGTCTTATGGCCACTTGGAAACTGGAAATTCAGCACCTTCAATGAATCAGGAACACTGCCTGAATACCTCTTGGAAGCTTTCCTTTCTTGATCCAGGCATTAGGCAAGCACTAGAAGCGCAGATTATATGGTTTGGGGTACAGCAAAGGTAGAGCTTACCTCTCAAGCTCCTTGAATCCATAAAACTATTTAGCTGATACAGACTCAATCACGGCCCCTTCCTCAGTCCACCTTCCTCTCTCAGCCACCCATGTTTCAGGGATGGCTAAGCCAAGGTTGCTTAGCTCTTTGAAAGAAACCCTTAGGCAGGTCAGGAGAGAAGCTGATCACAAAAGTTCAGTCCCCATCCTGGATAGTCCTCTCCCAGTTCCTCAGCTGTGAACAAGGAAGGCCAGACAGCCCTGAGATGTTGGTTACTGTTCACACGGGGCCTTCAGTCGGAGGAGAAGAGCAAACCTTTTAGCTCCTCACACCCATCATCACGGACAAGCTGTGGCACAGTGGGGATGTATGGGGGACAAAGAGGCAGTCCAGAGTCACTCCAAGTCGAACAATGGCAGGACATGACCCGAGGGATGAGAGTGGAGTCATGTCCCAACAGAGTCCAGTCACAGAGGAGCAGTACCCCAGAGGCAGAGAACAGGGAGGAGAGGGTCTGGAGGCGAGCATCTTCTTTCCAGCTTAGGAGAAGGATGCTGGAGATTAATTTAGGGATTCCTCCAAAGGCCAAAAAGTCCAGAGAAGAAGTTCAAGACGACTGCAGCTCCTGAGCCCCAACTGCAAGATGTCCTGAGAGCCTGTGAGCTGGAAGATGCACAGAAACTAAATGGCTGTCTGAGCGGTCAAGGGGTCCAGTGACCAAGGAATCTCCCTCCCCCACTGAGGAGTGTTGGTTGCCCAAGATCTGCAATGGCCAAGCCTTAACGAGCGGCTTGCTCATGGACTGAGGCTCATACTGGAGGTAGAGATGCAGAGCCAGCCTCAGGATTTTCCCACTGAAGTGCTCCTTGCCTCAGAGAGTCTGCCTACTCCATTTCCTTAAATCTATAAATCAATTTGAGGAGAGCTGACATCTTAATAACACCATGCCCTTCAATTCACAACACTGTAGATCTCTCCATGTACTTAGACCTTCTTCAATTTCCCCTGGCAATGTTCTTTAATCTTCCTTGCAGACCTATATCTTGATAAATTTATCTTCTTGATAAACATATCTTGATAAATGTTATCCCTATTTCATATTTTTACATGAATGCTATTTTTAAGTTTCCAATTGTTCATTGCTAATATAGAGAGATAAAATTAATTTTTGTTTTTTGACCTTATATTCCATAACTTTGTTAAACTTATTAGTTCGAGTGGCTTTTTCTGTTGACTCTTTAGGATTTTCTACATAGACATGTCATCTGTAAATAAGGAAAATTATATGTCTCCCTTTCCAATCCATGTGTTTTTTCTTTCTTTTTCTTGCCTTACTGCATCAGCTAGTACCTCCAGTACAATATTGAATAGAAATGGTACATGTAGACATCCTTGTCTTGTTCTTGATCTTAGGTTGGAAAGTATTCAGTCTTTCACCACTAAATATGATGCTGGCTGTTTTTTTTGTAGATGGCCTTTATCAGATTGAGGAAGTTCTCTTCTATTCCTGGTTTTGAGTTTGTTTGTTTGTTTTTTACCAGGAATGGATATTATATTTGGTCAAATACTTTCTCAGCATCTATTGAAATGAACATAGTGTTTTTCTTTTTCAGTTTGTAAATATGATGAATTATGTTGATTTATTTAATGTGAAACCAACTCCACATTCCTGGGATAAATCATACTTGGTCATGATATATTATCCTTTAATATGTTGTTGGATTCAACTTCCTAAAATTTTCTTTAGAATTTTTGCAAATAAGAGATATTGGTTTGTAGTTTTCCTTCTTGTAATATTTTTGTCTGGTTTTGGTATCATGGTAATGTTGCGATCATAAAATGAGCTGGAAAGTATTCCCTCCTTTTCAATATTTTAAGAGTTTATTTAGAATTCTTTTTTCTTCCTTGATAGAATTCACCAGGGAAGTCATCTGCACCTGAAGTTTTCTGTGAGAGAAGGTTTTTAACTACAATTCCAATTTCTTTAATAAAGGCTCTTCAAGTTATTTACTTCTTCTTTAGTGACTTCGGGTAATTTGTATATTCATATTTTTTATTCATTTCATCTAAGTTTTTAAAATTTATTGACACAAAGTTGTTCATAATATTCCTTTTAAATATCAGTATAATTAACAGAGGTGTCACCTCTCTTCCCTGATACTGTTCATTGGTTTTTTCTTTTTTTCTAATCAGTCAAGCCAGAAGTTTATCAAGTTAATCTGAAATAACCAGCTTTTGGTTTTATTGATTTATTTAAAATTTTCTGTTTCACTGATTCCTGCTTTGGGTTTAATTTGCTCTTTTTGCTGCAATTTATTGGGATTTTTGCAAGCAACAGAAACAAATGCATGGGTTCACTCCATGTTTATCCAGAAATCAGAGATGTGATTCGAGGGGAACTCAGTTTCCCCTCAGTTTCCTGGTCAACTCAGTTTTAATTCCACTTCATGGCTCTTCCATTTGAATTTATGGAATAACCATTTGTAGATTCTCCTAGGCTGGAAACCCTAGAGTTATTAGTGTTTAAGAATGTTGGTTCTGGCGGCTTCCCTGGTGGTGCAGTGGTTGAGAGTCCGCCTGCCGATGCAGGGGACACAGG
>NW_006788521.1:2686566-2721948 GCF_000442215.2 Lipotes vexillifer | reverse complement strand
GCAAAAAAAAAAAAAAAAAAAAACAATGTTGGTTCTGGGACTTCCCTGGTGGTGCAGTGGATAAGACTCCGTGCTCCCAGTGCAGGGGGCCCGGGTTCAATCTCCGTCAGGGAACTAGATCCCACATGCATGCCACAACTAAAAGTTCGCATGCCACAACTAAGGAGTCTGCGAGCTGCAACTAAGGCGCCCACCTGCAGCAATGAAGACCCAGCGCAACCAATAAATAATTTTTTTTTAAGTTTCAAAATCAATATTAAAAAAATGTTGGTTCTGCAGTTTGACAGACTCAGGATTTACATCCTAAGTCTTCCCCCTTTCTAACCATGAGACCTTGTAGAGTAATTTAATGTCCTTGATCCTCAGCTTCTCAACTGTATAATGGAAATAACAGTATCTTTCCTCATAATGAGATAATCCATGTTAATTAAAACTCTTAGCTCCGTACCTAACCTGAAGTGCTTAATAAATGTTAGCTATTATTTATTACTATTTTTTCATGACTTTCATCACAAAAATCCATCCTGCCCTAAAAACCCCTTTATCATTTAAGGATTTTGTCATGTTAACCCCTCCTGTTAAATAAACTCACTTTCCACTGCTCAAGAGTGTGGTAGCTAAATGTACAAGCTAGCTTTTGTTTTATAGCAAATCATCCCAAAATTAGTGGCTTAAAATAAACATTTTTTTCCCCTCATGATTCTTTGTGTTGGCTGGCCATCTAGGCCAACTCAGATATAGCTGGATGATACAGGATGGCTTCACTTATATGTCTGGTGACTGGTTCAGTATCAGCTGAGACTCAGCCATGATCTCAAGCAGGCTAACTCAGGCTTGTTTGTGTGGTAGTAGGAGTCCCAAGAGGAAGAGAGGGCAAGCTCTGATGACTAAGCTCCTCCCACCTGAGGACCCAGAGGATATTCTGTGCATGGCTTCACTAATCAATCCATTTTATGTCACTTGATTTCTCCTTGCCTTGTCGTTTGCAAGCACTTCTTACTCATGTTGTCCTCCTAGATTGAAGGTATCTTTAAATGTGACCTTTTATCTTGGCAAAGACAGGATACTGGGCAAAGAACTAAGGAAGAGAAATCTCCAGCTCCGATATGAGGGGGTCCCTGACTTGAAGTCCCTGAGGTCCCTGGATAACCAGCCTAACCCCTCTGGGACTCCGTCCTGCCTTGGCTCTGCCAGTTCTCTGACCTCGACTCCTCCCCAACCCAGGCAGAGCCTGAGCCTCCAATCTGTTGACAGCCCTACTCCACTGCCAACGCAAGCTCAGCTCTGCCACCTGTGACCGTGCCAGCCTGCCATTCTTCCTAGTCTGCCCCACCTCCATCTCAGCAGAGTCCCCTGACCCAGTGGGAATAGTTGATCCCCAGCTCCGAGCCTCTCCTTCCCTGCTGACTGAGCTCAGAGCTCCCACTGTGACGGTGGGTCAGGGCCAGCCCTGGGGATCCAGGGAGAGCAATTCCCCAGCAGTCAAATGGCCTGTGAGCTCACTAAATGCAAGCAGACAGAGACCCAGTGGGAGGAGCTGACGAGTGAAATGATCCTGCAAGCAGAGACCCATCCCTTTGTCTGGCCTGGATGAACTGCACAGGTTTGGCAAGTACGGAGCTAAGGTGCTCTCAGCAGCTCAGCCCTCTACCAGCAACACCATCCCGCACAGGCGCCTGTCTTCTGCCTGGAGGCCCAATGCCTTATCCAAAACCCTGTCTGGGAAGAACAGAAAAAGTCAGTGCATCCTCGGGGACAAGCTGCCCAGGCCCAGCCAGTCTACCTGCTCCAAACTGGCTCAGCTCCACAGCTGATGTGTGACCTGGGTGATTTCTGTTTCTGTGATCCACATGTGGTGCTCCAGGAAATTATATCTCTAACTATATTTACCAGATTTGGGGGGGCGGGGGCGTGAGGACAAAGTTACATATTTATATAAATCGAACTTATTCAAGTTAGGACATTTAACTCTCCTTATGTTCCACCTATAAAAATAACATGTGCTCATGATTAGAAAAAAATCCACAGCATACCGAAGAGAATAAAGTGAAAAGTTCCCTTCCCCAATAAGCCCCCAGAGAACATGCCCCCACCCCCAAGCAACCATTGTTAGCATACTTGTATTTATCCTTCTAGAAGTCTTCTACATATGTATAAACATGGATTTGTATAACCTCATTTGACATGTATGAACAGGACATTATAACACATACTTTACTATTTATGTTGTATTGGTGAGTTTTCTCACATGGCTACATGACTAAATCCTTTCAAAAGAATTTAGAGAATCCATGACTTAAAAGCATGCAATAACCCAAAAACCTATTTTATAAATAAGCTTTCTGGAACTCACAACACCTTTTCAGAGAAATAATGTTCTAAATCAGGGTCCATAAACGTCTTCTGTAAAGGGCCAGATGGTAAAATCTTCAGCTTTGCATGCCACATTCTGTCACTGGTTCAGCTTTGGGGACTGTTTGCTTTTGTTTACAATCTTTTAAAAATATAAAGACCAATCTTAGCTCCTAGGTGACACAAAAACAGGCTGTGGGCCAAACTTGGCCTTCAGACTATAGTCTGCTGAGCCCTGTTCTAAATAGCGGTTAGGTTCCCAGCTTAGTGCCCAGAAGCAAAATCCACCCAAAATGTTGCTAAGATACCAAATGAGTCAACATATTTTAAATGGCTTTGTAAACTATAACGTCTATACCACTGTGAAGAATTATTAGACTTCTTCAGTGTTTAGCATGTGGTGATTTTTAAAAACAAAATTAGTTAACACTGAATAAAAAAGTTTTAGACATCTTGAACTGCATGAAGAATTAGTGAAGAATCTGAATAGACTTCTCAAGTTATCTACAAGGTAGAAAAAGTAGGAAACCCTGCATTACATCCAACCCTACCGTTTTTGTCAGCACAACATAAACATACATTGACTCAAAGTTGATTGGTCTGTGTGGCTTGAGTTCGTAGGCCAAGTAGCACCCTCCATCAGAAAACAGAGAGGGTACTGCTGAGTTTTTGCCCCCCACCCCCTGCCATCACTGTGGGTACTGGAAAGGCTTTTCTTGTGCTTGTCACTCACAGTCACATGCACTGACCTAAACCTTGAGCCCTCTGTGAGTCCCACTTCCTGGAACCCACAGAGGCAGAGAGGGGGCACAGAGCAGATCAGAGAGGATGCTGGAGAGTCGTTTGGTGGCTACCCAGATGAGGAACCTTATTTTTAGCAATGACCAAAAACCCCTATTATATTTCATTGAGCTTTTTTAATCCTTACAACTTGCCTCTTCTCTGTCACAGAGGTAGAACTTACCTTAATAATTTCACATCATGATTAATTCTATTTTCTTATAAAAGAAATGTAAAAAAAAAAAGCTAAATAAATAAAAGAAATGCAGACTTACCCTGAAATATCTGGGCTGGAATCAGGAAAGAAGGTGAGAGGGAAAGGGTACTAAAGAGGATCGTGCGTGAGAAAGGGACTGAGCTGGGGACTGTGCGCATGGGCAGTGAAGGCAGTTCCTGGTACATGTGCAACCTCAGGAGGGAAAGCTGGGGGGGGGGGCAGGTGGCAAAATGTCAACTGGGTCCTTAAGGTGGGGCACTTTGTGACAGCTCCCTTAGTAAAACGTCCTATAACTTGCTAAAAGAAGTTCTTTTTAAAAAAAAAATTCTGTAATGATAATAAAACAAGACCTTCCATACATTGGATTTTAGGGACCCCTTGATTCTCCTGAGTCTGCTTGTCCAGCCAGGTAAGCCAGAGCAGAGTGACAGAGAAAGGGTG
This sequence comes from Lipotes vexillifer, assembly GCF_000442215.2. Taxonomy (NCBI): domain Eukaryota; kingdom Metazoa; phylum Chordata; class Mammalia; order Artiodactyla; family Lipotidae; genus Lipotes; species Lipotes vexillifer. The sequence continues at coordinate 2,718,158 of NW_006788521.1, read as the reverse complement.
TTGATGATGACAGGCACAATAAAAAAATGACCTAAGTTACAGACCATGGAAGAGTTTAGAAAATACTTTCCCAAGCAGTATCCTTGTAAAAACAACTCTGTAAGGTCACGGAGGTGGAGATGGGCTCAGTGACTCGCCCATGGGCACACAGCAAGCACAGGGCAGAGCAGAAAGAGTGCTTGAATTTTCTGAGGCCAGCCTCAGTGCTCTCCACGTCTCCCATGCTGCTTCCCAGGAGGTTCCAAGCAGATCTAGTAGGAATGGACATCTCTGCCCTTATTCCTCTCCCTGTTCTTCGTTTAGTGATTAGATTTCCATCAGCATCACTCTAAGTGAAGCATCCTGTGCTTCTGAAGCATATGGAGCTGCTTCAAATAAAGCAGCATGGTTGGCTGAGCGTCTGCACCTGCACTGGGGGAGGCAGGAGCGCCAAGCTAAGAAGGGAGCCAACTCTGGGACCAGGCAGGTGGGCTGAAATGCTCGATGCTTGGCTGACCAGCTCTGTGAGACTGAACATGTCGCTTAACCTCTGGTCAATGTAGGGAGAGCATGTAACCCAGTGCCCAGGATGTGCTAAAAGTTCAGTAACTGATGCACATTTCATTATTACTGAGTCCTCATCTGCCTCCTTTGGGACTGTATCGTAAAAAGAAAACTACCAACAAGAGCTTGACAAACACATGGCTCATGGGTTTAGCTAATGAGTCTACCTGGTTGTGCACAGCCTCCGCATGCTGGAATAATCCATCCCCCTCCTTAAGCCAGGATACAATTTTAAAATGTAATAAATGGCACTCATCCTTCTAATCTCTTCCTATATGTGACTGACAAGTATCAGCGTTTCTTGTGGAAGTGACTGTTCTGGAAAGCTGGGGCAGGTGGGCCGAAAGCCAGAATTACCTAAACAGCTTGAACTCCTGGTGTTTATCTCCAAGCTAGTGAAAATAATCAGCTATCAGGGTTCTCCAATCAGGCACCAAAAACCAAAGGCTAAACTCTAAGGTGGATGTCATTTGTGTCCCTTTCTTTTGAAAAAGTTTCCAAGATGAAAAGGAATAGTAGATTTACTTCAAATGATTTCTCTTGCTGAGGGATGAAAGTTCGTAACCCAGAGATACAAATTTACTCACAATACGACACTTGCCTAGAGACAAAAGCTCACATGGGGGGCTCAAGGATTGAGGGTGGGGTGAGGCTCAAGAACACGTTATATGAGAAACAGCTGAAGAAAACATGGGAGCCTGATCAGCTTTACCCTATGTGGCCTGGCCAGAGGGTGGAGTTATCAGAGAACAGATCTGATCTCATATAAAGGAAGAACACTTTAATAATGAGCTACACAGGGCAGGCATGAAGGGTCATCACCGAGGGGATTAAGCAGGGGGAGAGGGCCAAACACTGGGTATAATGAAAAGACTGGTGAGCTGGCAGAGAACTAAGCTGGATTATATTTAGGATTTTAGTTTTAAAATCCTGAGAATGTATATTAAAACCCCAAACAACAGAACAGTCCTCTTGCTAGAAGGCCAGTTGGTATGGTCCTAATAGTTATTTTTTCCATATTAAATATCAACATTTTGTGCTTCAAGACCTGACTCAGTCTCAAAGTAATTTTAAGAGAAAAGAATTCAAAATCAAAATAAAGGGTGGATTGTACCAATGTCAACTTCCTAGTTTTAACATCATACCATAGTTATGTAAGATGTTACCATGGGAAGAAGCTAGGTAAAGGGTACACGGGACCTTTGCCCTATTTTTTGCAACTTCCTATGAATCTGTAATTATCTAGAAATAAAAAGCTTTTAAAAGTCCAATTAAATATACCTCCCCAAGAGGTTCTAAGTAAACTCAAATAAAACCCAGTTTGTTTCAGGAGTGCAGTGTCATCAGCCACAAATGACTGTGCAAGTATCCACAGGCAGCAGGGCTCATTTCAAAACCATGATCAAGCAGCTATTAAGATCTACAGTTGCGATTAGGAAAGCCTACGTCATGTTGACAGGTGCCTAATTTGGTTACACTGATCATAAATCTTCAGTTATCTGGGATCACATCTTTAAAGTCACCTATAGGCAATACATTCTTACAACTGCTTCCCGTGTGGTGCTTACACAGGAATCATGTATGGACTTAATTACTCTATCTAACTGTAATACAACAATGTGTTTGTGTCTTCCTCCACAACTATGACCTGCAACAAGAATTGCATCCTGTTCATCTCATTCTATCATCAAAACCTAACTCACAATAGTTCTCAGTAAACAGTCATAGAATAAATAAAAAATAAACCAGTAATTAAGTTATTTTCTTGGACTTCTCAGAGTGACTTTCTTTTCTGATACAAAGGCATCCAAAGAAACCTTAGAGTCTCTAATTTTGGAATCAGGATTAAATATTACACATACACGTGTGTGCATGTGTGCATGCGTGTGTGTGTGGCAAAGTCTCTGAAACACAGGGGCTTAATCTCTAAAGATCTTTATAACTACTTGGTTTTGATTTGTTAGTTTCTTAAGATATGACAACCCAGTTTGATTTAGAATAAAACAGAGAGGTCAGACTTTTTCAGACAAAAAAACCAACATGAATTGTTCAACACATCCCCCCAGCTTCTGCCCAGTTTTATCAAGTGCCAAGAAGAACTGACTTCTTTCAGAAAACACTGATAAAGCATCACCTTTGGATTCTTCAATATTAACTGATCAAAAACGATCATGATATGGCGATTTCTCCAAATTCTGTATCTCTTAGTTTATTAAAATACATGTTTTTCAAGTAAATATTCTGAACAACCCAAATCAATCAAAGCGGTGAGATCACAAAGTGTTGCTTCTTTCTGCAAAGAAGGCACATCATTAGGTTGTACAGAAAATCCAACAGCCATACCGAAGTTAATTAGGCTGTCTTAAAGACTCGATGGAGGCTACTCACGATCCCAGAGGCACCAAGGACTCCGCAGGGTCACTCATCTGAACAGGCCCAGAAGCCGGCTTGATCCTTAAGACCTCTGCAAAGCCATCACCAAACCAGCACGTGACATGTGCTATGTCTACTGTAAAGTAGAAAAGACGATCCTGGCAGAGTTTCCGTCGATATACAGACCGAGGGTCGGCTGACAGCACAGCCTCGATGGCACACCTTGCTTCCTCCGCTGACCGAAAATACTTAAATGAAGCCTGACCAATACCTGCAATAAGAAGAACACAACTTGGGGATTCCCCTGGCGGTCCAGTGGCGACGACTCCATGCTTTCACTGCTGAGGGCGAGGGTTCAATCCCTGGTCGGTGAACTAAGATCCCACAAGTTGTGTGGGACGCACCCCACTCCCCACACACAAAAAAACTGACCTTCCTCTTCCCATGAACTGTACACAGTGATTAAACAACTTTCATAAACAAAACTTTAAAAATAAAGAGATTGATTTAAAAATCAAATGTTCTGTTTAAACATAAAGCCTTAGGAAAGAATGAATAGAACAACCATCCAGGGGCAGGTGAAATCTGACATCTCCTTGGCAACTAACTGGCTACTTCTTACAGGAATCACCACACCCACTTTTTAATGGGCCTCTCCTTCACTCTGGACAGCTACTTGGAATCTGCGTGTGGGCTGGAAAAACCAGATAACAATGTTTGTTAACAACCATGTATTAGAGTAAACAGGCTCCAAGTTAAAAGCCCTGTGGCCTCTCTCTTCTGCAGTGAAGTGCAAGCCTCTAGTGCTGGGACTTTATGGGGACAATTTCTGTGCTAAGACACTCTTTCCTTCTCACTCCTGGGCTCTGTGACAGAGGTCGAGCTATCCATCACCCAGTAGGTAAAACAAGATGAGACACTTCTCTACTCAGATAGTGAAACAGATGAAAAAACTCGATCTACATAGGTACAGAGGAAGCACAATTTAGCTTCTGAATGCTGTTTGAGAACTCCCAAGAGCTACTGCCACATGCAAACAAGAGGCCCAATTCCTGGGCAGCAGCCGTTCTCAGTGAATACTTGACTGAGTGCCTGGCACTCACTGTGCTGAACAAACAGCTGTTGATTGAAAGCCATCAGATGATGATGTTGCCCAAGTATGATTTTATACTTCTACGTTTCTTTACAAGTCATAATCACAAATACTCTATATAAAACTGCCCTCAGGGCTTGCCTGTGGCGCAGTGGTTGAGAGTCAGCCTGCCGATGCAGGGGACACGGGTTCGTGCCCCGGTACGGGAAGATCCCACATGCCGCGGAGCGGCTGGGCCCGTGAGCCATGGCCACTGAGCCTGCGCGTCCGGAGCCTGTGCTCCGCAACGGGAGAGGCCTCAACAGTGAGAGACCTGAGTACCGAAAAAAAAACAAAAAAAAAACTGCCCTCAGAAATAGCAAGTTTGCCTAAACCTCCAAGTAAAAGCTCATCTCTCATTCAGAAACAAGAAATGGAAAGTACCTGGTTCACCTGAGCTGAGGTGCTCAAGGTCCATCTCCGCGTGAGGAGTAAACCGGACTCCCAAGGTGGCCACAGGAGCCTCTCTCACCCAGGTGGGGACCGCACTGCGGTGGGCTGCACCAGCCGCCCTGGAAGGGCAGGGAGGAGCCTCGGGCGGCATCTCCATGCTGTGTCCTTGTGCGACCGCCACTGCTTCCCCTCTCCCCAGCCTGCTGTCTGCTTGTTCCTCTGGAAAGCTCTTCTCCAGGCAACATGGGCCACTTTGCTCTTCTGCTGTCCTAGGACTCGGACCACTTCCTGATTCTTCACCCAAATCTGCTGCTCTCTCCCTGGGCTCAGGTGAGCTTTGCTGGATTTTTGCTGAGTTGTCGTGTTTTGCGTTGTTTTCTCCCGAAGTTCTATCTTCGGGACATTTAGGTTTCTCCTTAGTACAACTGTAGAGCTCCGGTTCCTCGTACCCTGAGAGCTGTTGCTGGTCACAGCTATCAGTCTTGCCGTCACACTGGGACACGGTTTTTGGTTTATATTGGTTATTCTGTAAATTAAAGTCCCCTAAAGGCTCAATCAAATTTTGTGGCGAGTCATAATCAGCTATGTAGGGCTTTATGTCTAGTACAGGTGTGCCATGAATCATGTCAATTCCAGAAAGGTATATGGCTCCACCTATAATGTGAAAAACATCCTCTTAGAAATATTAACAATGAAGAACAGTGCAAACAACTGGAGAATCAACAATGTCTGCTTAAATCCCACCAAGCCTACTCACAATTCTCTTACGCACCAGACCCTCTTATACCTGGTGCCAACATACAGTTTTCTTTCTACCTAGAAACCCATTCTCTTCTTTATCTGTCAAACTCCTACTTGCTCTTCAAGGCTCTCACGAAACACCTCCTTTACAGAGCCTTTCTGGCTCTTCCAGACATAAGCATTCTTTCCTCTGAGTTCCGCAGAGGTACCTGTGCCCGAACCTCTCCTGGAGCCCTTGTCACATGGTCTAGCAATGACCTGCTTAGAGTCTCTCCCTCTAGACAGTAAGTAGGTCCTCGAGCACTAGGTGGGGCCATCTCACCTTTGCATCACTGGGGGCTTCTAACTCTGTTCCAGACACATCAGAATCCTCAATATATCTCTGTGGGACTGATGATGGTTTCCAATGTGTCAAACAGAGTCTAAGGTGGCCCCATGATGTCACCTCCTGGTATATAATCCCCTCTTCTTGAGTATGACTTGATATCACTTCAGTGACTACGTTATGTTATCTAAGACTCCTGTGTTTGCTGGCAGATTCACTTGAGAGACTCTCCCCATGGGCTTGAAGAAGCAAGCAGCCTTGCTGGGAAAGCCTGTGTGGCAAGGCACTGCGAGAGGTCTCTAGGCGCTGGGGGCCACCTCTAGGAGCTGGGAGCAGCCACCAGCCAACAACCAGCAAGAGGCCAGGACCCTCAGAACCACAACTGCAAGGAAGTGAATTCTGCCTATGACCAGAGTGGGCTTGGAAATGGATTCTTCTACAGTCAAACCTCCAGAAAAGAACTCACTCCACTTCACTGCAGCTTGGAGAGACTCTTAAGTTAGGACCCAGCTAAGCTGTGCCCATACTCCTAACCTATAGGAACATTGTAATGTTTTAAACACATGATAAATGTGTGCTGTTTAAACTGATAGTGCATGGTAATTTGTTACACAGCAACAGGAATCTAATACTTCACTGAATAATTAAACAGGGCACTTCCCTGTGGCACAGTGGTTAAGAACCCACCTGCCAATGCAGGGGACACGGGTTTGATCCCTGGTCCAGGAAGATCTCACATGCTGCTGAGCAACTAAGTCTGTGTGCCACAACTACTGAGCCTACACTCTAGAACCCATGAGCCATAACTACTGAGCCCATGCTCCACAACTACTGAAGCCCACGTGCCCTAGAGCCCATATGCCACAACTATTGAGCCCACACGCCACAACTACTGAAGCCCACACACTCTAGAGCCCACGTGCTGCAACTACTGAAGCCCGCGTGCCTAGAGCCCATGCTCCACAACACGAGAGGCAATGAGAAACCCCGCTAACCACAACTACAGAAAGCCCGCGCACAGCAACAAAGACCCAATGCAGCCAAAATAAAATAAACAGAACATAAGTCACCATTACCAAATATTAAGGAAAGCTTAATTGTTGTCCCACTTATACAGCTGCTGTTCAGTTCCTTCTACTGGGGCAAAGTCTACTAACTTGATCCTTGGAAAACTGACCCAGTGAGAATCAAAAACTGCATGTGATCACATTTGATCCTATCTCCATTTGAGAAAAACATGACTAACAAAGGACTCTGATTTCTAAAACATGCTTATTGTAAATGAACCTGGAACTTTGGAAAGAAGATTTTGGACTTTCTAATGATAGATTATGCCTAATAATGTCTGTAAAAGAAGGAAAAGCACTGGGGCACAGGTGAGAGTTCGTGGGATTTGAAGTCAGACAACCCCCTGGCTGGATGCTATTGGGTAAATTATCAAACATCAAAGAACCTCAGTGCCCTCATCCATAACATGGAGACTGCTACCTTATCAAGCCCAGGAGCCACTGTGAGATACCATACATGAACACTCTTTATAAACTGCAAAGCACCACACAAACACTAGTCATCCTCATAACACTTATTTATAAGAGTGTCTACAGCGCTACTGTGTTTGCCTTTCACCTTTCTGATTTGATCTTCCCCATTAGAATGCTAAGATCCTCTGTAGGGCTGGGATTTTTATCTAATCTGCTTGCCACTATATCCCCAGCACCTAGAACAATGGTTAGCACATATTCAGTGCTCAGAAAATATGTGTGGGTTGCACGAACGATCATAAAACGTTCCAGTACTGTTACCCAAGTTGTGTGTTACCCAGCACACCCAAATGTGCTGATCAGGTCCAAGGGATTCAAGAATGGGAGGCTTTCAGAAATGAACGGCTCAGTAACGTGTTTATATATGAACACGTAGTTAAATCTAATCTGGTATTCTACACAGGTTCTCCCACAATCTGACAAATGTTCAACCTATGGTGCATTCATCCCAGACCCTCTGCCTCACATCACAGTGGACAGTGGCACTGCAGCCACAATGCACATTCATTTCCTCAGGGCTGCAAGGAAGAAATGATCCACCACACTGCAGTCAGATGTGCTGACCATATATGCATGTGCAACCAGTTACTGTGCGTTAAATTTTGAGAGTGTCCAGTTATTTTTATTTTATTTATTTTTTTTATTGATTAATTTTAAATTATTCTTATTTTTTTAAACCCCACATTTGTTTATTTATTTATTTATTTGGCTGTGTTGGGTCTTCGTTTCTGTGCAAGGGCTTTCTCTAGTTGTGGCAAGCGGGGGCCACTCTTCATCGCCGTGCGCGGGCCTCTCACTATCGCGGCCTCTCTTGTTGCGGAGCACAGGCTTCAGATGCGCAGGCTCAGTAGTTGTGGCTCAGGGGCCCAGTTGCTCCGCGGCATGTGGGATCTTCCCAGACCAGGGCTCGAACCCACGTCCCCTGCATTAGCAGGCAGATTCTCAACCACTGCGCCACCAGGGAAGCCCAAGAGTGTCCAGTTATTTTTAGATCATTTTATATTTACTGCATTCCAAGTCAGAAAAAGTTTGGTTACTAACTTACTGATTATAAAATCTTAAGAGTTACTTTTAAATAATTTAATAACTTCTGATAAATATAATGACATAAACTAACTCTGAGCATCCTATGAGAGCTTATTCCAAAGTGTTTCAATGCTGACATTCTTTTAATCGTTTCATTTTCTTCAATGTCTGGTGGTTCACAGGGGCTAACACCATTGGTACTTGTCTCAATAACAGCCAGTGCTGAATACTATGTTGATTTTATAAGACTTCTTTTGGTTAAGGAAAAAGTGGTAAAAGTACAAACCTTCTACCTTTTCCAGTTTGGCTAGGGTCAGTCCTATCGCATTGGGACGATGTGGGCTCCTTGTAGAGAAAACGCCAGTCTTCACACCATTCAGCCTAGGAGGCTGCACTTTTGCCTTACAGCTCAAATGGCCATTTTTGTGAAAAACAAACAAAATCCTATTGAAAATAAACCAAACCACTGAGTAAGAAAAGAACACAGTCAATCTATCATAATGATTTGAGGGAGAAAAAAAACCTTAATCCCCACAAATTAAAACATAAAGAATGCTTCTAATGGTACTAAAATGTAATCAGTGGGGGAAAAAAGAGTAATATCATTCCCGTTTTTTGAAAGAAGACAGTCTTATCTCTATATCCACTGCCCGTAACACAATGACTGGCACATGCTAGGACCTTAACAGGCTTTTGTCAAGTACCTGAATAAACAATACTTCATGGGTCTAGAGCAGGGTCCACAAACTTTTTCTGTAAAGGACCAGGTGGTAAATATTTTAGGGTTTGCAGGTCAACGAGTCTCTGCTATAAATAATTCAACTCTGCTGTTGTAACACAAAAGTAGCCACAGCCAACACATAAATGAATGCACGTGGTTATGTTCCCATAAACTTACTTACAAACACAGAAGATGCAATGGGTTTGGTCCACAGGCCATAGCTTGCTGACCCATGGTCTAGAGGACAGAATAATGACCCATGGACAGAATCGAGAAGGTCTACAGATTTCAGCTCAACAGAAGTCATTCAACAAAACTGGAACCAACTGCAGATGGAATGTGCCCCTCAGTGGATCCCAAGCTTCCCCGAGGGTGTCCAAGTTATGAAGAAAATCACATGCATGAATATAGTACAAAAATCCCATGCAATAGACAAGAGTGGTCTGGATGGCAGTCTCCAGGGTTGCCTCCAACTGGAGTACTTTACTCAAGGGCAAGTTATGGTCCAAAGTACCATTTCTAACTATAAAACAACTTACCAAACATGAGAAAACTGTTCTAAGCCCATCAAGGAATGTTCAGGATTATTAAAGATACTTTTTCTAATCCTCAAACAAGCCCGTGAATGGCTACAAATGGATGGCTGCCTTGGAGTACCATTCTTGGCTGAGAAACAGGATTCCAAGTAACCAATTGGCTCAGTTAAAAGATTCCCTACAGAAGAAAATTAGATAAGAAATCATTAATGAAAAGGTCAAGCAAAGATGTAGGAAGACATGTTTTCTTTAATGCATCGATTTCATAGTTTTAAAATCTATTAGGTGTTATGCAACTATAAAATAAGATTCTTATAGCATTCAAAAATACATATAAATATCCTTATCATTACATATATCACTGTTATCAATACATCCCTTTAGATAATAAACTGGAAAGAGTATTGGTCTAAGAAAGAAAGAATGAAAGGAAAAATTCATTTTTAGAAGACCTACTATGACTATAATTCAAATTCTATGCAACCATTACTATGTTATGTGACCTTGGTTAGGGCTAAGAGGGTATTTCAAACAGAGGGAATAAGCTGCACAAAGTTAAATGGGAAATTTTATAGCATAAGCAGGGAACAAGCCATTTTGATTGGCTGGAGTGTGAAAATACAAGGCAAAGAATAATGAAAGATAAGGAGACAGAGACTGTATATAGGTAAAAATGCTTTCAATTGAAAACAACAGAACACACGAAAAAAACTAGTTTAATTAAGCAATAAAGGGAGTGTATGGGATCACAGTACTAAAATATCTAGAGGCAGTATAGATTTCAGGTTAGGCTTGCTCCAGCAGCTCTCTGCCCCACTAGAATGTAAACTCCATGTGGGCAGGAGTTTTTCTGTCTTACTGACTGCTACGTTCTCATTGTCTAGTACTTGCCTACAAGAGGATAGGTACTTTAAAAATTCATGCTACATGGAGAAAAGGATTATGTAAGTCTAAACTGATTAAAATGGAAAGTGAAAAAGTGAAAGAATATGTGTAACATAATCCTATTTATGAAAATTTAATGTATTTACCTAACTAAACATGCACATATGTATGTTGAGAAAGCTATCTAGAAGGATATTCACCAAAATTTTAACATTGGTTAAAACTGGTGGAGACTTTAAATTTTGTTCTTTTCTGTTTAGGCTGGTTGTAATCCCTCTGATATTGGTATCATTGCACCATACAGGCAACAGTAAAAAGTCATCAATAATTTATTGGCACATTCTTCTATTGGGATGGTCGAAGTTAATTCAGTAGACAAATATCAAGGAAGAGACAAAAGTATCATTCTAGTATCTTTTGTTAGAAGTAATAAAGATGGAACTGTGAGTTAAAAAAAAAAAAACTGGTGGAGGGATTGTTGGATTATTTTTATATTTAACTCTGTAATTTCTATAATATTTGAAAATTTTACAATACTCACAAATCATTTTTAAAATGTTTTAAACCAGTAACTCAAAAGAAGAAAAAACTGGCCAGGCAACATCAATATAGGTTTAAAGTAGAAGGCATCTGCAACTAGCATTTTGAATTTATAGATAACTTTTTTTTCACATTTCATGAAGGCTGTATTAGCTTCTTTTAAGAGATGATATAAAGACATTCTAGAACCTCATTTTATTTCCAGTTTCCATTAAATCTATCCTATCAGCACAGGTGGGCAGTGAGACTATAGGCCTGTCCTTCATAGCCTTTCGTGACTTTTCACTTATAAAAACTAAATTACGTGATACATATAAAATATTACATGCAACATATATATAATAAAGCATAATGTTAAAATGAAATCCTGTGTACCACCACCCAGCCCAAAAACTAGTGCTTTACCAACAACTTGCCTCTTTTTATGTTGCCTCTCTCCCTACCTTTCCCCTGAATGTGCCTGAACAAGAGCCTGAATGTGGTCTTTATCATTCATTTCTTTTCTTAAATATGATTTTATCACATGCATATGCATGCTTAAATAACGTTTCATTTATTTTGTCTTTGAGTTCTATAAAAACTGGTATTTTCTCAGACTTGCTTTCTCTCTCTCAATATTATGATTCTAAGATCCATCAACACTGCGTACGTTTTTGATGACTTTAAATTTTTTTCCAACTACATTTACAGGCACTCTTTTTTTTAAACCTTCACCTATGCTCTGTGGAATTGATACAGTAAACATCTTAAAGATGAAGGAACTGAAGTCAAACGATTCTCTGGTGTTCATAAAAATATCATGAAGAAAAATGGCCAAAAAGTGCTCCTACCCTAGTCAGTTATGTTCTGTTTTATTTAACAAACACTTTCCAAGTGTCTACAATTGCCAGACATTGTGCTAAGTTTGGGGGAAAAAATACAAAACAAGAACTCTTATCACAGTGGAGTTAACAGTTGATTGAGAGAAACTCACAATATGCTTCAATATCATGGGAAATGTCTTATCTGTAGTAATGATCAAAGACTTTTGTGTCTGACTATCTGCTTGGGGGTCTACAAGTTTATAACTAACTTGAGCTATCACTTCATTGAATCAGTCTATACCTGTTTTTCACAGGCTATACATATGCTATGATAAATATAAGTTGTAACCAATTAGATTTATTCCAACCCTGTTTGTTCACCTCTATAAGAACATAAGCAAGATAATACTGGGTAAGCAATGAACTGAACGAGCTACATTGGAAGGAGTCCCTCAGCTACGTCACTCTCAAATGTTTGGGACCACTCTCAACATATCAACTATCCATCTAATAAACGTCGGAACTTAACCATATTCTAATATGTCTGGAACTTATTTATTCTCTGTGCCCCGGTTCTTGGGATATTAAATGCTATGAAATGTAAATGCTCAATAATTTCCAAATATAAATTCTGCTTGAATGCTCTCCTTGAAGTGGAGGCCTGAGAACGTCCACCCAAGGGAATTCTGATCTTCTTCCTCTTGCCTCATATCTCAAAAAACAAACAAAAAGAAAACATTAAGCACCTACCATTTGATAAGCACTGTGCTGAGTGCCTGGCAACAGGCATAAACAAGAACCAGTTCTCACCATCAAGGTGTGCAGTACATTGACAGAGTGGACAAGTACATCAACAATTAAATCAAACTGCCTTACATACATGCAGAATAGGGAGAGCACAGGTATGCCAGAGTAGTACTGGCATGAGAACCACATGGAAAGAGGGAGAAGTTTCCCTGGGGCCTATGGCTGGTATGAAAAGAGAAAAATGACAAAAACAACACAGGGCCGTAACACTAGCTGTGTGATCTTGGGCAAAACTGCTTACCTCTCTAAATCCAGTTTTCTCAGCTATAAAACAAGGATAATCATCCTATCTTGGAAAGATGACTAAAATATGTAAAGTACCTAGTACAGCAGAAGGTGCTCAGCAAGGAGAGATTTTTAAAGCCCTTACACAGGCTTTTCCCTCAATTTAACAATATTACAACTGTACTAACCATATAATTTTAAAAACCCAACAAATTATTAACGCAGAGGCTTTCTGTACACAAGTCTTATCAACAAGTCTTGTGCAGACAGAAATGTCCAGGTCCTTTTCACCTCTTGCCCGGACTATTAAATTACCCTTGTTATAATTTGTCTTCCCTCTGCCAGTCCCTCCCCTCCTCAAAACACACTACACCAGTCCTCCAGATTCTGAGTTCCTTATGTCTCGCTACTCTCTAAACTTTTTGTGTCCCACTATTAACAGATGTCATATTTCTTTTTTTTAATTTTTATTATTTATTTATTTATTTATTTTTGGCTGGGTTGGGTCTTCGTTGCTGCGCACAGGCTTTTCTCTAGCTGCGGCGAGTGGGGGCTACTCTTCCTTGTGTTTGTTTATTTATTTATTTATTATTTGGCTGTGCTGGGTCTTAGTTGTGGCATGTGGGATCTTTGTTGCCACATGCGGGATCTTTGTTGCCACGTGCGGGATCTTAGTCGCGGCATGCATGTGGGATCTAGTTCCCTGGCCAGGGACCGAACCCTGGCCCCCTGCACTGGGACCACAGAGTCTTAACCAATGGGCCACCAGGGAAGTCCCCCAACCAACACTTCTGACTTACAGCTCCCGGACCCTATGCTCTGTAGACCTCTGAGCCCTGCTCTTTCCTGCCTGTCAAAACATCAGAACTGGGGCTTCCCTGGTGGCTCAGTGATTAAGAATCTGCCTGCCAATGCAGGGGCATGGGCTCCAGCCCTGGTCCGGGAAGATCCCACATGCCGCAGAGCAACTAAGCCCATGTGCCACAAATACTGAGCCTGCATGACACAACTACTGAAGCCCATGTGCCTAGAGCCTGTGCTCTGCAACAAGAGAAGCCATCACAATGAGAAGTCCACGCACCGCAACAAAGAGTAGCCCACTCGCCACAACTAGAGAAAGCCCACGTGCAACAATGAAGACCCAAAGCAGCCCAAAATATAAATAATTAATTTTAAAAAAAACTATCAGACCTATAATCTGGCAGTATGCAACATTTTTTTTTTAACAGGCACAACCGTTGACCACATAACAATACCTTTTAGAAATTCAAGTTAAACATTTAGAACATACACAAAGATTTTAGTTTCAAAACTTTCATTTAGAACAATGAAAACCAGCAATAACCTAAATGCCCAACAATAGGGAACTGGTTAAATAAGAGCACATCTATAAAACAAAATAGTGTGCAACTTCTCAAAATTAACATTATTAATTGCCATGGAAAGATTTTCATGAACCTTAAGTTTTGTTTTGTTTTTAATAAATGTAGAGCTGGGATTCAAATCAAAGTTTTGTTTTATTTTTTTTAATTTATTTAGTTAATTTTGGCTGCTTTGGGTCTTCGCTGCTGTGAGCGGGGGCAACTCTTCATTGCGGCGCACAGGCTTCTCACTGCGGTGGCTTCTCTTGCTGCGGAGCATGGGCTCTAGGCGCGAGGGCTTCAGTCGTTGTGGTTCGCAGGCTCTAGAGTGCAGGCTCAGTAGTTGTGGTGCACGGGCTTAGTTGCTCTGCAACATGTAGGAATCTTCCAGGACCAGGGCTTGAGCCCGTGTCCCCTGCACTGGCAGGTGGATTCTTAACTACTGCGCCACCAGGGAAGTCCTCAAGTTTTTTTTGAAGTTATGAAACAATGGTGTCGCATATCACCTCATGTTTCTAGTATGTAGGCACTGAAACTATTATGGAAAGTAGACACCAAGAGATTAACAGTGGTTTTCTCTGGGTAATGGCCGACTACTTTCATCTTTTTTTCCATTTGCTTCCTCGGATTTCTAAAGTTAATATATTCTGCCCTAAAAATAGGGGTGAAAATAAAGAGAAACAAACTCAGGCCATCTTTCAATGCCCAGTTTAAAACTATTTCCTACACTTCCTGCAGCACAGGTTGCTTCTCTCTTGTGGCATTAATCCCGAATCGGCAGAACACCTGCTGTATATATCCTGTCTCTCATTTATGGGTGAGAACTCCCCAAGACAAAGGCCGCTACACTGCACGTGACTGTTCTGCCAAGACCAGGCCACCTTAGCTACCAAGAACAGAACAGGAGAGATGATGTCATCCCGCTCGCCTAAGACACATCACGTGGTCTCCTAAGCACATGACCCGTGCCTTCCAATAATCAGGAAAAACGACCCACGTCCATTCTAGGTCTCACATTTGCCGTCCCTCACTGCAGTGAAGTCGGCTCCCTGCACTTAGGGCTCTTCGGAGTGCGGAACCTTCAGCCTCTTAGAAGTTACCTGTCTCCAGAGCCGGCTTCACGCACCCGCAAGAGGTCGCTGTGGGTCGAGGGCCGGGCTCCTCCAAGTCGCGCATGGCTAGTGGTCTCACAGGTGCCCACCCAACGCGTTCAAGCCTTCTGCTTCCGGTCTCCAGGCATGGCGCCTGCGCAGTGCGGGAGAAGTGCGGCGCGCCGCGGGCGCCGGAGGCCACCGCTAGGTGGCGATTAGGGCCTGGATCCCTCCGTCCGCTTCTGAACGTGTGTCTGCTGTATCGCGCGGACCCCTTGCAGTTGCCCGCCTATTCAGGGCAGTCAGAAGCTCCAAGTTACCACCCTTTCCAAGGGGGGCACGTCGATGAAGATTTATGCATAAAGATGTCTCTCTCGAAATAATAAGCAACCTACATATCCAGTGCATGACGCTAATTTTTAAATAAAAAGAATATGTATATACAATTAGCACATAGCAAGATGATCGGATGTTATTAAACGTTAATTCTTCTTGAATGGTGGGAATACACAGATGGTCATTTATACTTCTCTGTATGCTCCCATTTTTCCACAAGAAAAACGTTGTTTTGTCAGAAAGGAACCCCAAGTAAACCTTATTTCAAATCTAATGGATGGGTAGCCCCACACCAAATTAACGGGCAAGAAGTGGGGACTGTTCCTGTGCTCCATACCTCACGAGAAATGAAGCGAGAATGAAACTGAGTCAACATGCCATACACATTGAGGGGATTGTAATCGTTGTTTCTGGGCAGCTCTAAAAAGTTGAGGGCCAACAAGAGTCAGTTTTCATCCCATGCGATGACCAGTTATCCCTGCACCGCTAGCCTTGCCTTTTATCCACTTACTTGTAATGTCATCTCTCACCTGTGTATTTATCAAGTTCCTCTGTACATATAATTCTACTTCTGAGCATTTTATCCTGTTACTTCATGGGGAGAGGGGGGACATACTGCCTGCAAAATAAATTATTCAAAACCGTAAAACACAGATTGAAACGATTCAACAACCATGGAAAGCTGTTCCTAAACCTGTTCATTTGTCATGAACTAACAGACCACTAGCAGAAAGTAACCATCAGAAGGAGCCAAAGATTTAAAGAGAAGATTATGGGTTTTTGTTTTTTGTTTTGACATTTTGCAAAACTCAGCAAACATTTTAATTTATACATGAGAAAAGGAAGTGTTCAAAAGGGTATGCATTTCAAGTTATTGCAGGTTATTTGTGAGAGAATTTCTGTAGGTAAAACATGTTTAAATTTAACCAACAGTAACGTGTCAGTGTATTTAAAATCATGACAAAAATAGAGAAGATTGTAGGTTTTAAAACAAAAACTTTAAAAATTGACAAAATGCATACACCTAGGTGTTCTCTGATAGTTTTTTTTCCACGTGAAAATTTGGAAAAGAATACCATTATTCTTTTTCGAGGAGGGAACAATTCTGGGCAGCTGATGAAACAAGAACAAGTTTGAGAACCACTGAATACACGTTGTAAAACTGAGGCCGTAATAGCTGCAAATTGCCACTAGATGGGGGTGTTGCTAAAAGTGATAGTCTCGCTTAATTTGTAGAAAGACTCGTGTAGAAAATGAGGTATTTTCCCTCCTGGCTTTAGATAACATATATAATGATAATCACACCAAAAATACATTACCAAGTGTGACAAGTTCTGAAATGCAAAGCAGAATTGGAGACACTGATGAAGTAGATTGCTACTTCATTTAAAGGAAAAATTTCTCTTTATGGAAAACAGGAACTTAAATATGTAGCCCTTTCATTATATGATTTGAAATTTCTATTATCCTGTCTAGTGGATATATGATTATATAAATAACCATTATATACGATTATTTTTAGTTTATGAGACAACCCTTTCTCTGGAGCTAGGACCTAGGAATCTGCCTTAAAAAAAGCCCCGAATGATTCAAGGCAGGTGGTTATCTGTCTACACTTTGAGAAACACTTCTCAGTGTAATGATTCTTAATCTTTCATTTGAGTGAAGGATCCCTTTGAATATCAATTAAAGCTTTGGATCGTCTCACACATCATATTAGATTTAATATCATAAGATTCATGGATTTTAAAGAACAACCATTCTACCCACGAGTGGAGGGTAGCACAAAGTAGGGCTAGATGGATTCTTGCAAAACTTTAATTCTGTGACATCAAGGCTCTAAGCCAAGAAGAAAAGTGGAACATTTTTAGATACACACTGGTGTTTGAATGAGAATAGTGAGAAAGCAGAGTTTGTATGTCTATATAGGGAGTTGGATAAGAAGGCAAGCAGAAAGGGTCCTAAAAGGTAGAAAGAGAAGACCCCTCTTCCTCTAATGTACTATATTTCTTCATATCATCTACTTCCTTATCTCTTTCACCTTTGTGCCCCTGTACATTGTACATATGCAAATCTCATAAGATTCATCTTAATGAAACACTTTTAGAACTTGAGGTTTCAGTTTACTCTTTTTTTCTCTAATCTTGACCCACCCTGGCAGGTAAAATTGAGACAAGATTTCCAAAGATTGAATACCATCATGAAGAACACTGAGGAAGTTAGATGAGACTTTGGGTGAGTACCCATCCTCTGCAGTTATTCCCTCATCTGTAAAATGGGAATGATAATCACTGCCCAGCCTATTTCAAAGATTCTTGCGCAGATCAAATTTTAAAAAGTGTATTTGAAAGTACAAGTTCTGAAGTGCCATCCAGATGTAAGGGACTATCATATGGTGTGCTGTCCTCAATATTTACTGTTACTTGAGTAATACAATGGGATATGAGTAATCATTGTTCAATTAATATATGCTGAGGGGCAAAATTTTATTGTGGGAGAGGGTGTGGCAAATAGGAGGGAAATAGCATTGTAACCTCCCACCATACCAGTGGTACTCGACCCTAGCTGCACATTAGAATCATCTGGAGAGCCATTAAAATACTCTAAATCAGGGGTCCCCAACCCCCAGGCCATGGACCGGTACTGGTCCTCAGCCTGTTGGGAACCAGGCTGCACAGCAGGAGGTGAGCAGTGGGCACCATCCCTGGTGCCAAAAAGGTTGGGGACCACTGCTCTAAATGCAATGTTGTAGCCTAGATTGGATCCAGAAGCAGAAAAAAAGACATTAGCAGAAAAACTAATGAAATCCCAATAATATCTGTAGTTTAGTTAATGGTAATGTAACAATCTTAGTTTCTTAAGTTTTGATAAATGGACCGTGGTTATATGAGATCTTAACATTAGGGTAAACTGGGTGAGAGCTATATAGGAACTTCTGTACTATCTTTACAACTTTTATATAATTCTAAAATTATTCCTCAAAAATTATTTAGAGCAAAAAACAATGTAAAAAATAAATATGTCTTGATGGCACCCTAGATAGGTGAATCAGAATCCCTGGGGAGGTGCCTGGGCAACTGTGATTTTGAAATCTTCCCCAGTGGTTCTAATATATGGTGAGGGTTAAGAACCACTGTTCTACACCATGAATGCTTGAGAGACTGGGATCCTGTCGTGTTCTTCACTCTAGCCTAGTACCTAGCACAGTCCGTATATGGAGAGCTTGCATACTTGTGCCCTTGCTGAACCATTTGCAGAAATCTCCTTTATTTTGAGTCCTCTGTAATAACAGAAGGAAAACTGAAAACAAACCTCTTCCCCCCAAAAATATTGGGCTGGCCAAAAAGTTCGTTCGGGCTTTTCCATGACATCTTACCAGGGAAGATTTTCAGACATCTTCCTGCCCAGAATAGTTTCTACTCCTGCCCCCAGTCTCTCGTCATTTTCAGTTAATCCTGACCATTATCACCAGATAAATATTCCTGAAATACTAAAATTGCCATCTGTTTGTTCAAAAGTCTTACTTAGTTCCCCATTACCTAAGTAAATAATATACTTCTTAGTTAGGCGAGCAAAATTCCATACACTCCAATAATACAATAATTTTCAGCCTGCTAGCCTGCTATTCCACATGGACCCTGCATTAACTGTAGATTGCATGCAGTTCTCTTGAACATGTCTTTAATTCACCCTTCTCTGTGTCACATACAATAATGCTGCTATCCTCACCTATATTACAAATCCTCCCCATCTTTCAAGGCTCCACTCATGTGTAATTTTTTCGGGTCACTCCAGCAAAAAAGTGAGCATTCCCTCTGTTGTATCTTCTAATTCAAATGGCACTAGCATTACTATTTTCTTTTGTAATTATTTGTTTTCTATTTTATTCCCCCACGAGACTAGATTAAACTCCTAGTGGGCAAGGACTATGTGTTATAGGTCTTCTAACCCTCACAGTGTTTACCACTGATGCTGTCCACACAAACACGTGATAATGATTTAATATACAGTTTGCACAATTACAGTGTATAAAAAGTAAAAATAGAAAATCAAAATTCAAATACACAACTACATTCATCACTCCAAAATATCTTTGAAGGAGTCCCAGAATAAGAATTGTTAAAATTGTTAAATTGTTAAAAGCCATCTGAAGCCTGAATAAGATTTTGCAATTACAGTGTATAAAAAGTAAAAATAGAAAATCAAAATTCAAATACACAACTACATTCATCACTCCAAAATATCTTTGAAGGAGTCCCAGAATAAGAATTGTTAAAATTGTTAAATTGTTAAAAGCCATCTGAAGCCTGAATAAGATTTTGATGCTGGGCTTCCCTGGGGTGCAGTGGAGTTCTCTCTTTCAGATATGGTCTATATATGGGGGAAAAACCACTGTGAAAATATTAATGAATATTGTAGAGATTTCTACCATATTTTGAGAAAAATCACACATATAATGTACTAAGATGTGAATTTTGTTGGACAACTATGACGGTTGCACATTGTTAAAACAAAACAACTATAAATTTCATTTTCTGGGTGAATCTCTTGAGGAACATTTGGAATTGCTGGTATCTCTTGTTCCTCTGTTTTGGGTTTTTCCTTCATTTCTGTAAAATAAAATAAAATACAAAAATACATTTAATAAATGGTATCGGGATGATTGGCTATCCACTTGGAGAAAAAAAACTCTACCTAACACTTTGCACAAAAACAAATCTCAGATGAATTAAAGATTTAAATATTAATATACAGTAAATGTTGTAGAAACAATAGAATATTCCTTTAATCTTAAGTTTATAAAGGCCTTTCTAAGCAGACCACAGACCAGAAGGCATAAGGGAAAAGACTGACAGGTTTGAATCATTAAGAATTAAAATCGTGACAGGTTTGAATAACTAAAAACTAACATTAAAATTTTGTCATATAGAATGCCAAACTACTATAAACAAAGTTAAACCACAAACAACAACTAGAAAAATATTTACAACTTATATGTAGATAAAGATTTAATAACTATTATTTAAAGAGATTTTTTAAATCAATCAAAAAGGTAGATATCCCAAATATAAAATGGAACAAGGATTCAAACAGGCAATTCTCAAAAGAAAAAAACTGAATTCATAATAATCATAAAAATATGCCTAGCAGCATTAGTCATAAAAAAGTGGGAATTAAAACAATTAGTTTTTTTTTTAACCTAGCATAATAGGCATAGATTATTAAAACAATCATGTGCAGTGTTGTCAAGGGCATGGGCAACAGGCACTTACATAAATTCTTGGTTTCTGTGTATTGCTACAACATTTTTGGAGGCTAGTCTGACAGAATGTATCCAGACTTTAAATGCTGGTACCCTTTGGCCCAGCAATTCAACTTCTAGGGATTTGTCCAAAGGAAGTAATCAGACCAACTTAAGCTTCCAGTGCCTTAGTTTCCTTATCTATAAAATAAGGATAATATTATTCATCCACTAGGGTTTTTAACACTGAATAAAGTGATTCACATGAAATGTTCAATACAGTGTCTGGCAGATAGAAAGTGCCAAATAAATGTTATTTAAATAAATGTTACTTCCAATGATGTTCATTGAACATTGCTGTAATGGTAAAACTTCGCAGTAATCTAAGTGTTCATCATTATAGGGATTGGTTGAATAAATTATTGTACGTATAATACTGTACAATTGTTACAAAAGATGTCATTAAGATGGCCACAATATATATTGTATGTGAAAAAAAAGCAGGTTATAAAATGGAATGTATTGTATTGATACCATCTCTTGACCTTGGGGATCAGAGATAGGAGATGGTATTATAGGGGACTTTTACTCTACAGTCGCTTATATATTGCTTTAATTTATTATAATAAACATTATAATTTATTATTATGACAATTTTATAATCAGCAAAAAGGTAGATATTTCCACTTGTTTGGTAAGACAAAGCCCAAAACAAAATAAGCATTAATTAATTGCCCATCTTAACCTTGCTGGGTTTAAAATGAAACTCTTAGAATCGGGCACTGTGTTGATTAGAGCTGCTTCTCCATCAGGGGACCCCCGTCAGTACAAGTAGTGCTTCATATGTCTGCTTTTACTGTAATTTTTTAAAAGGTATTTCCTCAAAACCTGTATTACTTGGAATACAATAACCCCAGGTTTTTGTTGCACTCATATTTTAGGAGAAAGAGAAAATAAGCTACCAAAAGGATTTCTTTAGAACACAATTCCCTGGGGATAGCTATGGTCTGCTAGACAGACCATTTCTTATACTGTGTACAATAGTGCACAAAGAGAATCAAGGCTCTCAGTTATGTCCCCGAGACAAGTCAAACTGAAGAAAGGTCACATTATTTCTTAAATGCTATGCAGAGGAGAAAGCTTTTCAGGAGCAAATATTTAAATAGAAAGGGTTTGGGTTAAGCCTGGTAAGTCCTACAAGAATGAGTTCCCTATTACCAGGATCATATTTTATGTCTTTGTATCTCCCTCGGTAGCTTGTACCATGAATTTACTTACCTTTAGTTTGCCAGGAAATTTTAATTTTCTAGAAAAAACTTTATTCACCAAGTTTCCTTGTTAATCTAAATGTAATTGTCCTTTAAAATATTTTGCACATAATTCACTCTATATGTGGTTCATTTTTCTTCACTGGCTAAAGCTTCCCAAAATGGATAGTATGTACAAGTACCCACTATACACACTTATAGTTTCAATGATTTTCTTTTAATTATATGGTAATATACCAACAGATATTGGTTGAATGAAAACCATTTTTCACTTGAAACTAGCCAAAGACATTGATGATACCCATTGAGATAACTGGGATAACCCAGGATTGTCAAAGAAGGCAATAAATCACCGCTCCAAGGGAGAGAAACCTATCTGGTACTCTGATTATGAACAGGGAACACAAATAAGTGGCATGTCACTAGCTTGACCCCAATAAAAAAAACCTACCTCAAGGAAAAATATAAACATCCTTAGCATCTTCCTGGTGTGCTTTAGGATCCTGGTCTAGGGGCCCAACTCTTTCTTGGTACAGTTCTGGAAAGCATTCTTCAGGCACATCCTTATCTTTATATGTCTTAGTAGAGAGGTCTTCAGGCCCAGGTATTTCTTGGTATATTTCAGGTGCATAGTCTTCAGGCCCAGCTGTTTCTTGGTATATTTCAGGTGAATATTCTTCAGACCCAGGTGTTTCTTGGTATATTTCAGGTGAATATTTTTCAGGAGCAGGTGTTTCTTGGATTGTTTTATGAGAGGGGGCTTTAGACACAGCAATTTCTTTATATGTTTTATGAGAAAAGTGTTCAGGTTCAACTGTTTCTTGGTATGTTTTTATAGAAAGCTCTTTAGGCACAGCTATTTCTTGTGCTTTAGGAACAAAATTTTCAGTCTCAGCTATTCCTTGACCTAGTTCAGAATTGTGTTCCTCAGGTTCAG
The DNA here is from genome assembly GCF_000442215.2 of Lipotes vexillifer. Classification (NCBI taxonomy): domain Eukaryota; kingdom Metazoa; phylum Chordata; class Mammalia; order Artiodactyla; family Lipotidae; genus Lipotes; species Lipotes vexillifer. The sequence goes on along the minus strand of NW_006788521.1, from coordinate 2,695,332 downwards.
CTCTTTTTTGGTATGTTTCAAGAGTGTAGCCTTTAGGCACATCTGGTTTGGGGTATGCTTCAAGAGGGCATCCTTCCAGGTCAGCTATATCTTCAGATGATTTAGAAGAAAGGGCTTTGGCTGCAGTGGTTTCTTGGCACATTTTAAGAGAGAGGTCTTCAGGTTGAGCCATATCATGGCGCACTTGGGAAGGATGGTCTTGAAATACAGCTATTTCTTGGTACATTTTAGGAGAGAGGTCTCCAGATTCAGCCATATCTTGGAGTATTTCAGAAGGGTGGTTTTGTACTGCTGTTTCTTGGTATTCAGAAGAATTTTCCTGATGGATAATGCTTTCCTGACCAATTTTAGAAAAATGTTTCTTGGGCACAACTCTTTGCATGGAGGCTACCGGAAGGAGAGCTTTGGTCACACTCCTGGGTGGTTCAGTTTCTTTCTCTGTAGGTGCTGGTGCTTTCTCCATCATTTCCTTTTCTAATTGTGACAGAGGCTCCACCTTCATTTCTGTATTTTGTTGTCTCTTTCTGCCTCTTTCACTTCTTTTTCCTGTTCTCTGCCGCTTGTGTTTTTTATCTCTATAGAGAAATCAAAATTAGTGTCAGCAACAGGGCTCCAGAATTCAAATAAACATTTGGTAATAACAGTCCCAGGACTCCCACTGCCTTGTTGCAAGACCTTGAACAAGTCACTTAATCTCTCTCTGGGCCTCAGTCTCCTTGTTTGTAAAATGAAGAAGCAGTTCTAGATGCTCTCAATTGTCGGGAGAGGAAATGACCCTCAGGACTTTTTGTCTTTGATGCCTTGCTCAACAGGAACCTTCTTGGTGAGTGTGGCGTGTGTGTGTGTGTGTGTGTGTGCGCACACGCATTTGAGAGCATATACTTAAAGTTTGGTTATGGAAAATGTATTGTTGATGTTATACATTAATAGACTGGCATTCTTGTTTATATGCTAGTCTCTCTGGATTTAGTCTATGTGAGTTCATTTCTCTATACCCTGGGTAAACTGATATGATTGTGTTCCTAGATCTGCAGTGCAGGCCTGCTCCTCATCTGCACAGCCTGCAGGTGAATGATGTATGTGGCTTGCTTATCTAATACAGTGTCTTGTGTAAAGCAGGCTAAGTAGCCAAAGCGGGTCCAAAGCTCCAAAGCTGCAAAAACACTTCCTTGAGGTAAAGCAGCTTGGTGGAAAGGCATGAGTGGTCATATTATACCTACTCTGAACCAATAGCTAAAGATCTAGAAGATGAAAGGATACGCATGGGTATTGCAACCAATGACAAATTGTTAGGTACTGCAAATATAGCCAAATACAGATGGCTAATATAGATGGACTTGGGGGAAGAAAAAGATACTATCAAAAAGCATTTCATCATTTTTCTAAACCTGTTGAAATTCTGTTTCATGCTACGTGCCCTATGGAGCCTTCTCCAACAGACCACAGGGCTGAAATGCTCTCCCTGCTTACCACTCCTACAGGATTTATTATGAGGATTATGCTTAAGGTAAAGAACATAGGCTGCCTCATCCTGTAGTTATTTCTGGAGAAACCCTATTTCTTTTAGTAAACAAGACAGTCTTTGGAGATAAAACCAGTGTTTTTTACACCTATTCAGTGCTTGCAGTTCCTTGTACACTTAAAAAATGTATACCCTATTCTACTTTTGCATGTTTGAAAATATCCATAATTAAATTTTTTTAAAGGTTGTCTCATCAAAACCAGTTTGAAGTCAATATAAAAAAGGTACATATTGTAATAGTACAGTTTAAAATAAATATTAAAAATAATATAGAAGGTAAAAATGATATGGTACCTCAGCATTTGGAAGTTTAATTCCAAGTAACCAAGGTAACAAGATAAATTATAAAGTCCTTATTGTCAGATTTAAAAAGATGATGTATGTGAATTCTTCAGGCAACATTATTATCCTAGAAGTTAAATCCTAAATAATTTGTTATGTAGATCTCTATATGAGGGAAATCTGAGTAATGTTCCATGTTCTTCCTGGTAGTTTCTCAAAAGATACAAATATATCTGTGTGGCCTAAAATTTAATCTGTACTCTGTCACTTATCAGCTATGTGATCATGGGCAAGTCACTTAAACTCTCTATGCCTCGATTTCTTCACAGGTAAAATAGAGTAAATAGTATCTGCCCAACCTCATGTGGTTGTCCTAAGAATTGCATGTAATAACTTATATGAATGAATCATCCAGATAGAAACTAGTACTCATATAAATATCAGAAATATACATATATATATATGGTGCTTCCTATGTGCCAGGCACTGTTTTAAGTAATTTACTTATTCTGTTACCTCATATAGTCTTCACATCAACTTATGTGGTAGATACTATTATTATCTCCATTTTGCAGATGAAAAAACTAAAGCACAGAGAGGTTGAATAACTTGTCCAAGGTGAAATGGCTACGTAGTAAGGGAGCCACTCTTCAAATCTAGTCATTTAGCCGTCTGGCTTTCGCAGCCAGGCTCTTAACTATTACACTCTACCGCTTCTCTCTGGAACTACGGTTTCACTGTGTAGAATGTTGTAGTGAGGACAGCCCTCAGTAGTATAGATATGTGTCACAACAGCAAGGCCGGCCAGCTGCCAAGAGGCTCACCAAGGTTCCACCTACTCCAGTGACTTCCTCAGCCTTGCCACCCCCCAAACCAGTGAGCACAGAAGCCCAATTCTATGAGCATACTGAAACCAGCTCCATTTCTAGGGTCAGAGCTCATCAACCAGCTCAAAGAGATTGATAGGTAAACCTAAAGACCAATTTTTAAATGAACAGTGAGAAATGCAAAGACTTGGGAAGGCAAGGAATGATCAGAAGGTTGCTTGGTGAGTAAGGAATTAGGGGAACTAATTGTGTGTTCTTCAACAGAGTCACCTGCCAGAGGACTTGAGTACAGAAGTTTCTGCTATAACATACATGTATTCCTGAAAAACCTCACTTTCTGCAAAATCGTGCACTAAAAGTGACAGTGCTTATGGGGAAAAAATAAAATTGGGGCAAATGATTCAAATTCTATGCAACTTTTTAACAGTAGCATAAACAGTAATTGGGACAAGGGAGAGATAACTTGGATAGTCCAGACAGGCAGCTTACTATGGCTGGAGGCTGCCTCGGGGATGGTAAAAATGCACAAAAGCAACAGTGTAAACTCAGGCTTTCAGTGCTGAGATCATGCAAATAAGGGTGCTCTGAGCCAGCAGGGCTGCCACTAAGTTGAGCACAGGAGGAAGTGCAACCTGCTATATGTGGAGATCTTTGCAAGGCTACCAATGTCCTTCTGTGGGGAAGAAGCCCCGGATGAAGGCTGAAAAGGACCCTGTCTATACAGCAGCCAAGCTGAAGGCTTTTTCCTTTCCTGTGAAGGTTTTAACTCTATTCCCACTATTCTGGCTTCTTTTGAGTAGGAAAAATTATGATCTAACACAACTTCCACATTATACTGACATCATTCTCCTATTTACCAATCATATGTGAGCTAACTGGTGCTGTAGAAACACGTGTTGTTGCAGAACAGAAGATACTCAGTCCACAGTGGGAATAGGTACTTAAAACATCTGCACTGTATGTTTTTTTAAAAAAATGATGCCTAGAAAAATGTATACTTATGTTTCTTTGGGTTTTTTTTCACAAAGCAGAGCCCGGCCCTGTGAAAAATGTATACCTATGTTATTTTTGCCATTGAAGGAAACATTTTTACAGTAAAGAAGAAATACACATCTAAATCTTAATCAAAAAAATTTTAAAGAAGAGTGCTTAGATCAGTGGTTCTCAACTGGGAGCATTTTACCTCCTCTCCCCTGACCCCAGGAGACATTTAACAAGGTCTGGAGACATTTTTGGTTGTCACGATGGGGAGAGGAGAGTCCTGTGGGTTTCTAGAGGCCAGTGGTGCTGCGAAACGTCTTCAATGCACAGGACAGCCTCCCACACAAAGTAGTCGCCTATCCACAGCATTAATAACACCAGTGTTGAGAAACCCTGGCTCAGATGGATGCTGTACTTTGGCTCCTTGGGCTCCCCTTTTCTATTTCCAAGCAGGCAATACCTCTGTTTTCACAGTTATATTCTAAATGGCGCAGTTAGATGCTGCCTAATTTATAGTCATGTTCATGTACTCCCTTCCTGAGATTACATACAGCTGACTTTGGACACTTAGGAACTCTCAAACTCTTCCATCACTCATTTACAGACAGTGCTTTGGTTTACTCCATGGAGAGTTAACTACACTCATTCAAGAAGAATTTCACTAATAGAAAGCTTGGAGAACAAGCTTGGGGGTCTTCTCAATGGTGTCTCCCACTCCCAACAGATACTTCTATGGTTATATTACTAGGGTGGTTGAACACCAGTCCTCTCTAGAATATACATAATTTGATCACCTGGTACTGTGATTAAAAGAGACCATAAATAAGATTCTGTTCCCATCACTTTACTAGACGGGTGACTTTAGGCAAGAGATTTAACCTTCAGAGACTTGGTTTCTTTTTTTTTGTAAAATGAGGATAACAGCTCCCAATTTATGGGATTTTTGGAAAGATGAAATATAGTGTGTAAAAGTGCTCAGCACCACTTGACCAGTAGCATATGCTAGATAAATATCAGTTCCTTTCCCCTTGCAGCAAAACCATACCCAAATTGCCATTGTGAAGTTTGCTTTTCTTGTGCTTCAGCTTTTCTTTTTCTGAGTTGCTCTCTGTTTCTTAAACTCCAAGTTCCAATGACTTCTGTAGGATCAAAATGAAAGTTATGGGAGATAGTGATGAATTGTGGCATTAACAGGAAAAGAGTCCTATAGAAAAATGGTAGAATCCCTTTACGGGGTGTGTGAGTTCTTCTCCTAGCCTTTTGAGGACAAGAACTATATCTTATTTATTCTTGTGCCTCTGAAGAATGCCTGGGAGCAAACATTCGGTCGACATTTTTTAAATGAAAAGGTCAGTATTTGTACATAAGTGTGCTACCAACCTATTAATTTTTTCAAAATAGTGTACATATTGTACAAACATAAAAGAAAAAAATCAGCCATGTTCTGCCATCCTATAACCTGTTTTCATTTTATTCCTCGTATTCATCTAGTCCCTATATTAAACTAAGTTGTAATGATGGCATAGCACAGTTTTATCATTTATTAACCTGATACATCAAAAATATATTCCATCATCTCGTCCTCATAATTATAATTTTAGCAGCTGCATGATACTTAATCGAATTGATGTATTCTCATTTATCCACTCATTCCACTCGTATTGAACATTTAGGTTGTTGCCAGTTATTTTTTTTTTGCCATTGTAAATCAAATTATAATAAATATTTCATGTACACAACAGCTTTTTTTCTTTTGTATATTTTTACTTTGGATGACGTTTCTCCAAGTTCTTTGGAATATTAAAGTTATTATCAAGAAAGGCTCTGTTGCCATCCAAGTTTGTGAAAAGTTAACGTTGGGCCTTTGATGTAGAACTTCTTAGAGACTATAGAATGATTTCAAATTTGCACCTGGACCCCCAAAAGAGAAAATGCCCCTTGGACCATGGCACCTTTTGCTTTTAGGACAGAAGTCCTTAATGGTGAACTTGGATGGGGGAAAATTATACTTTTATTTTTACCAATCTTTAATTTAAATGACCATTTCCTTCAATTATGAATGTAGGTAACAGACCACGGTAGTTTTAGCAGTGTGTGATTTTGTCACAAAAAGAAATTACAGATTTTCTTCATATAACATGACAGTTATTGCAGATACCTTAAAATATCACTCATTTGAGATGATATATTTGATTTGATACAGTGGTAATTAGATCCACCACTGGATCTTGTTTTTTTTTTTTTTTTTTTTTTTGTGGTACGCGGGCCTCTCACTGTTGTGGCCTCTCCCGTTGCAGAGCAACAGGCTCCGGACGCACAGGCTCAGCGGCCATGGCTCCCGGGCCCAGCCGCTCCGCGGCATGTGGGATCTTCCCGGACCGGGGCACGAACCCATGTCCCCTGCATCGGCAGGTGGACCCTCAACCACTGCGCCACCAGGGAAGCCCTGGATCTTGTTATTTAATGCATCTATAAATAAGCACATATATTATGATATCATGGATTTTTATTTTGATAACTTATCTTAATATAATTGCTTCCTTTATAATCCTATGTATTTAATTTTATGTATTTAGACTTCTTAGTCTAAGAAGGGGTCTAGAGGTTCATCAGAATGCCAAAGGGATCCATGGCATCAAAAAGATTTAAATCACTGCCTCAAGGCCTAGGGTTCTGCAAAAGCAGCAGAAATGCTGCTTTAGGATAGATCCAAAGACTAAGATTAGTGAGTCAAAAGAATAAACACTATTATAGTTCTTATTATAGTTCTTATTATCTGGCTACCTAGTGCCAGATCCCTTTCCAAAAGTTTCACTATATTTACGCTACCAAAGAAGTATATGGTTGTATTTGTTTTACCACAACTATCTGGTATTGGGTATTTTCGTTACCTTTCATTTATATATATTATTAATAATTTATTTACTATTTCCTTGTGTTTCTCTGGTTATTAGAATCTTAGTGCTAGAAGGCACCTCAGAAAGTTATATAGCCCCAATTCTTCCATTCTAATATATGAACGTATCCAATTATGCCCCTTTTTTGCCAGAGCCATAAAAAGAGGAAAATAATCATAGTCCAATCCTTCCCAACAGCCACTACCTCTTAAGGTTTCTTTCATTACCTGGAACATGGTTCTCTTCTTGATGAGGATCAGGTATCTGATGGAGCATCAAGTGAGACTGGTCCTTTCCCAAATCCATCTTGCTGCAATACCTTCCTGCTGTTCGGTCGGACTTCCACAAGAACCCTTTTTTAAAATGTCAAAAGTAACTAACAGTTAAACACACACACATACCCGAGTTCACTTGTCACTTGACTTCCTGCCTAAAAGTTTTATCTAGCTGGACCACAGCTGCTGGCTACTTCTACTTTCTTTATCATACTGCACAGGTGTGAGCCAGGGGCACAGCTGGTGCTATGTCCTCCTCCACCACAGTGGCTAGTTATACAGGCAGCCCTGCAGCCACAGGCTGGTATGTCACAGCCTCTGGTATGGCAGTCATCTGGGTCTGCTGAGAAGACCCAAATGTTCCTTTTTACATACAGAGGTGGCATAGTATAGGAAGAACACCAAGTCTAGCACCTAACCAGCTCGATGTCCTTGAACAAATCACTTCCCCTTTTCGTGACTATCCTTCCTCATTTGCAAAGTGGGTGAATAATTCCTGACTTGCCCACCTCACACAGTTCTTGTGAAAGTGAATATTATGAATGTGAAAATTATGAAGATGTGAAATTAATCTTATATTGTTTTCCTGCATGTGGCATTTTTTCATCTTAGCCTGATGCAAAGCAATGGAAGGTCTTACTGTTAGAAAATAGACATAAAGAACTAAATTAGGAATTCAAAGCAAATTTGAACCCTCTTCTGCTCACCTGATCATTCACAAGTGACTCAAGATAACTAGTGAAATCCACAAATCCACTGTGACTCATCCAGGGAAGGTCAAAAAGCATTTCTTTTTTTTTCTTTTTTTTTTTTTTTGTGGTACGCGGGCCTCTCACTGTTGCAGCCTCTCCTGTTGCAGAGCAACAGGCTCCGGACGCGCAGGCTCAGCGGCCATGGCTCACGGGCCCAGCCGCTCCGCGGCATGTGGGATCCTCCCGCACTGGGGTAAGAACCCGTGTCCCTTGCATCGGCAGGCGCCACTGCGCCTCAACCACTGCGCCACCAGGGAAGCCCCAAAAAGCATTTCTCAATGAAAATATCAGCACATTATGTCACAGAAATTAAGTTGAAAGCAAAGGAATCATCCATCTTCAGTCACCCGATTTGTGAAGGCAAAGAGGCACAGAGAATCAGGATTGTTCACCAAGGAAAGGAACACTGACCACCTCCTAGTACAGGCAAACAGTCTGTGAGATGCAGGGTTAACACTGTATCTGGAGTCAGATACTGAAGTGAAGAGAGTTTGTATTCCAGTGTTGCCACATTCCCTAATTCAGTCACCTTAGGCCACTTAGTCTTGGAGCCAGTTTACCTACCTACAACATGGTATAATATTGGTATGTACCTAATGAGGTTATTGGGATGACTGAATCAAACAGTGCATTTCATATGTGCCTGTCATATTGAATACATGGTGCCTAGCATATTCAACCTGCTTAGTAAATGTTAGTTTCTGTTATTAGTAATAAAAATATAGTGACAAGATTTTGGTAAGTCAAGTCACAGTTTAAATGCACTAAAGAACTCAGAGAAAACCTGAAGGGAATCCTTTATAAAAAGAAAACCTTTATAATGTGAATAGATGCCCTCTACTTCCATAGACACTTAAGGCATTAGCATCTCCTCCTAAACCATCTAGTCCCTTCCCCTATTTTATACACAGAGAAATTGAGAACCAAGGAGGGGAAAGATATACCTGCCCCAAATTTTCTTACCTACTGGTGGCACCACATCTTACCGATTATAAGATGGGTCATCTTGGGCTTCCCTGGTGGTGCAGTGGTTGGGAGTCCGCCTGCCGATGCAGGGGACACGGGTTCGCGCCCGGTCTGGGAGGATCCCGCATGCCGCGGAGCGGCTGGGCCCGTGAGCCATGGCCGCTGAGCCTGAGCCATGGCCGCTGAGCCTGCGCGTCCGGAGCCTGTGCTCCGCAGCGGGAGAGGCCACAACAGTGAGAGGCCCGCATACCGCAAAAAAAAAAA
>NW_006788521.1:2665384-2686520 GCF_000442215.2 Lipotes vexillifer | reverse complement strand
GGGGGCCCCACAACCAAAAAAAAAAAAAAAAAAAAAAAAAAAAAAATAAGATGGGTCATCTTTTTATGCTTGATCTTACCTGGGTATGAAAATGTATGTGTGATGTGAACATATGAGAGAAGCAGGTTTTTCAAACACACTGAAAAATATTGAGAATTATAAAACAAGCACTCAAGGGCTTACCACCAAAACTTAATGTGGTATTTAATTACTAGATCCTAAGCTCTAGCTTTAAGTTTCTTGGTTCCCCAGTCTTTCTCGTAAGTTAATCTCCACCTAAAAATTCAGATAACTCCAGGGAGTCCCTATTCCAAGAAGTCCTATAGGGAATGGAAAGTGTAACTTGCAATTTATCTCATGATAATTTTTGGATTTTCAGATGCAGGGTTTTAAAAACTCAAATACAAACTAAAGTAGCTTTGAAAATTATAAAACAGGAGTGTTTTATAATTTAAACTGGCATTTTAAATTAGTCGCTTTATTTGATATGTTTTAATTCTTACTGATTAGGTTATTTCTTATGGTAATGAAATAAGATAACCTCTTAGAATACTTCTAGGACGCCTTACAGAAGATGCAGAATTACTTCTTAAATACAATTATCCTTAAAGCTTATAAGACCCAGTTCAACGATTCAGCAAACCTTACTGAATGCCTCCTCTGTGCCATGTACTGAGCAAGGCTGCCAGACTACAAAGGTGGACGAAGGTGGACAGATGTTAGTCCCTGAGTTCTGTGTACTGTAGGCCCATAGAGATATGCACATCTTTATTGGAGGGAAATAATATTTAGACCCTTTACACCCTGCTGCAGCCTGCCTAAGTTGATTCCACCCCATGTTCTGATATCTAGGAGCAGAATGTGGAGGGACTATACGAGGGTGGGGTCTCAAGTTAACAGTAATTAGGGAGCAATATTGGGTGGAGGGGGCAGGTGGAGGGAGTTTGGAGCAAACTAGATTGGAAGTCAGGCAAGGTGTCTCTGTTGTGATAAGCAGGCCACAGCAGGAACTTGTCTGGGACAAAAATAGCCAGTCAGTAAATTCACAAGCCATAGTTCACTGTCCTTTCCCTCTGTAGTAAAGTCTAGAGTCCATAGCAGTATGTGAGATGTTAGGCATTAAAGGCCAGATATTTTTAACAAAAGCCGCCTTGTTCTAGAGCTATTTGCATATATACATAATACCTCTCTCTAGGCCACAAACCCTTTGAGGGTGGCTACCACTCCTGATTCACCTTTCTATCCCCACAGTATAATCTAATAGGAGGCTTAGCCCAGAGCAGTCCCCATAAACGCCCTCACTCCTGTATGCAGGGCCAGCCTCATGGGTGTGCAGCCTGTGAAAGTACTTTATACACTCAGAGGGGCTGATGCTGCTGTTACTTAGTAATACCATCATCTGTTCCAGAGCTCTTTCTACTGTCATTCACTGGCACTGACCTCTGTGCTGAAGATATAGCAGTTAGAATTTCCCTGGTGGCGCAGTAGTTAAGAATCCTCCTGCCAATGCAGGGAACACGGGTTTGAGCCCTGGTCCGGGAAGATCCCACATGCTGCGGAGCAACTAAGCCGGTGCACCACAACTACTGAGCCTGTGCTCTAGAGCCCGTGAGCCACAACTACTGAGCCCACGTGTCACAACTACTGAAGCCCACGTGCATACAGCCCGTGCTCCACAACAAGAGAAGCCACCGTAATGAGAAGCCCACACACCACAACAAAGAGCAGCCCCCTGCTCACCGCAACTAGAGAAAGACCACGCAGCAATGAAGACCCAATGCAGCCAATAATAAATTAATTAATTTTTTGAAAAGAAGAAAGAAAAGTGAGCATGGAATGATAGGATAAGGAACAAGGGGGGAAAGTTGATGGTGGTTGCTATTTTAAACAGGGTGACAGTTGTTCGGGACTGAAGGAGGTGAGGGGCCAGCCAGGCTGCCATCTGGGAGGGCACTGTAGGCAGAGAGGCACTGGCAAATGGCCTGAGGTGAGGGAGTGGTAGGAGGTGGGTTCAGAGAGGTAGCTTATTGCCCCTTGTAGGGCTGTCTACTCTGATTGAGATGGATAGTCATGGGATGGTTTTGAACAGAGGATTGATGCCGACTTTTTTTTTTTTTTTTTTAATTTTTGGCAACACTGCTTGGCATGCGGGATCTTAGTTCCCCAACCAGGGATCAAACCTGAGCCTGCTGCAGTGGAAGCATGAAGTTTTAACCACTGGACCTCCAAGGAAGTCCCTGGCACATTTTTCAAGGATTATTCTATGTAAAGAATAGACCATGGGGACAGGGGAGGAGGTGGAAGCAGGGAGACAAGTTAGAAGGATCCTGCAGAATCCAGATGATTAAGGCTTGGACTGTGTTGGGAGTGATGAAGAAGTGGTCAGACTCTGGAGTAGCTTACAAACTGGATATGCCGTGAGTGATAAAGAATCAAAGAGTATGACAAGGGTTCTGGTCTGAGCAACTGGAAAGATGGAGATACCATTAATAGACAAAGAAGACTTGGGGGGAGAAGGCTTGCAGGAGATGATCAGGAGTTTAGTTTTGGACATGCTAATAGATTAGGGAAAAAACAGCAAAGGAGTAGCCAGTGAAGCAGAGAATAACCAGGAAAGTGTAGTGTTCTGGAAGTCAAGTGGAAAAAATGTTTCAAGGAGGAGGGAGTGATCAACCTGTCAAATTTTGCTAAGAGGTAGACAGAAGGAGGATTGAGAATTTTCCTAACAATTTCTTTCCTAAGAATTTAATTAATTATGGACTGGAGCCCAGAAAGGTTAAGTGACTTGGCCAAGGACATACAGGCAGGACCAGCAATATAATTTGCAGGGCCCAGTCCAAAATGAAAATACAGAGCTCCTCCTTCAAAATCTATTAAGAATTTCAAGACAGCTACAGCAGAATATCAGAATGTCAAACCCATCACAGGGCCACTTTCACAAGTGCTTCCCTGAATCTTTGTGGCAAACTTATAAAATAGCTATCAGTATCCTCATTTTTCAGATCAAGGCACTGGTGCTCAGAGTGTAAAATGATTTTACTAGGGTCACAGAGCTAGACTGGTAGTTTGAGCATGAAACCTGAGCCTGCAGCCTCCAAGTCTGGCCTTCTTCCTACTAGACCAAACTAGATATTGAGGGAGAGAATTGCTTTCCTGCCTCCTGACCCATCTGGAGCACGTTTAAGTAAGTATTGAGGCCTTGTTCATGCATTTCAGAGGCCTGGTTGAACTGGGCAGATGTGGGAGGGAGGGAAAAACTTTCCTAAGAACTTCTGCCCAGGGGCTCTTCATGATGGGGGTGAAAAGGGAGCACTGGATACTATTCAGTGAGAAACTTGACCTAATAAATGTGCCCCCAAACTGATGTAGTTTTAGGCCATATTGATAGAATTATAGAAAAGAGGGCGCTCACTTTGCTACACTTTGGTTTGTCATCCCATACATTGAGTGTTATGCTGTGAAGACCGTGTGAATGGAATTTGAAAACGTGTAGAAAAAAAGAGCAAGGGATTTGGGACTCTACCATTTCCTGGCTGTGTAATTTGGGGGAAAATCTCTCAATTCTTTCTGATTCTCAGTTTCTTCCCTTATAAAACAGAGAAAAAGTAATACCTCCCAGGGATTCTGGGAGGATAAAAGAGATCATGAGAGCTTTCTAAAAGATAAAAAGCACTGTGCAGATAGACATGCCATAGACTCGGGCAGTGTTAATAGTATTATTAGAAGTGTTCTAATGATGCACCTGGGCATTGTCCTGGAGTGCATTTGGATGGAAAAGTCAAGAAAGGGAAGCTATCACACACTTTTTTTTCCTTAGTGTTCTTTCCTTGCTAAAATACTTTTTCAAACCTTTTAAATTATTTTCAAAGAGCTGATCATGCTTTGTTTTCCTTAGTGGAGAAGGAGAGCTTCTGGTTTCCCGCTCTCACGGCCTGTTGATGCATATGATAAATAAGTTCTGTCTCTGCTGAAACAGATGCTACTGTACACATACAGATAACACGGTCTATGACTTTAGAATGGCTGTAACCTGACTTTCAATTTAGTTTGTTCCAAAGTCCCTCCTCCGGCCTCCTCCACCAATATTGCTTTCTATTTCTTAATGAATAGACAATAAGCATCTCTGAATAAACATTGATGTGTGGTCATTTAGCTGGGGAAGAACAAGTCTGCTCCCACCTTGAGCCCCCATCACATCTCTGTCCTCACTTTCCTGAACTTCCGGAACTAACAGTGTAGTCTCAAGTTGACTGCTTCCTTTACCCCACATAACTTCTTCTTTCCTTTGCATCCACAATCTAGCTTTCTCTTCCATATATTGTTCTCTCGTTAAATCAGCAATGATTCCTAATGGCCAAGTCCAGTGGTCCCTTCTCACTTCTCTCTCTCTGTGACTTCACTGTAGCTCAGGGCTCCTCTGAGCACTTCTGTCACTCTGTTCTTGGCTTCTCTGGTAATGTGTTCTTCATCCCTCCTTCCTCCCCACCCCTACTCCACACACTTCTCTTTTACTCCTCTAGCTATGAGAAGTACTTCCCAAGGATGACTCCTCTGAGTCTTTTCTCTCTCACTCTTAGACAGTCAATCCAACTGTATACCTTTAGCTATTACCTTTATGCAGATATCTTCTAAATAATCACCAGTCTGAGTTGAAAGATCACATGTTCAAGTGTCTCTTGAATATCATTCTTTACCTGACTATCCCACTGCACCTTAAACTTAGCATAGCAAAAAGCAAATATAGGGCTTCCCTGGTGGCGCAGTGGTTGAGAGTCCGCCTGCTGATGCAGGGGACACGGGTTTGTGTCCCGGTCCGGGAGGATCCCACATGCCACGGAGCGGCTGGGCCCGTGAGCCATGGCCGCTGGGCCTGCGCGTCTGGAGACTGTGCTCCACAACGGGAGAGGCCACAGCAGTGAGAGGCACGCATACCGCAAAAAAAAAAAAAAAAAAAAAAAAAAAAAAAAATATATATATATATATATATATATATCTCTTCCCCCTAAAACCAGTCTCTCCTACGCTTTATTTCTGCCACTCTTAACTATTCTACTATAGAAGAGTGGCACCTTGTTCCTGGACATCCAGTTCTAATTGGCAATCCAGTTCAGAATTGTCTTTGCCTCTGCCTCCACCTCCTCACTTTGCTTCTCACATCCAGTTGGACACGGTTCTGAGTTTATTCTTCCCAATGTCCCACATGCTTATTCCCTCTTTTCCTTTCCCATACCACCATCCCAGGGGGGACCTCAACTTCTCATTGGAAGTATTGGAGAAGCTTCCTAAGTGGTTTATTTTCTTCTATCTCCCCTCACGTTCCCCAGATTGTCTTGCACAAACAGCCAGAACATTCTCCATAAAACTGGCTCAGAACTGGTCTCTACCCCATTTAGAATCCCATAAAGTCTCAGTATTATGTGTAGGATAAAGACTAAACTTGTCAGTCTGGCATTTAAAGCCAACTTCCCAATCTTGTCTCCCATTACTTTCCTGAAAATACCCAATGTTCCAATTAAATAGTGCCACTTGCCCTCCCTGTTTGGCTTTGATTCTTTCTAACACCCACAGTACCTTTATTCACACCTCCTTGCTCTTCAGTGCTCTTCACTTGTGTCTGCCCATCCAGATGGTGAGTGCCCCCATCATAAAGCCTTTGGTGATGATGATGATGATGATATATTAGCTACTCTACAAACACATAATAGGTACCTGACATGTTACAAACATTATCTCATTGAGTTCTTCTAACTAATATTATCCCCATTTCACTGATAAGGAAATTAAGGTTTAAAGAAGTTAGGTTATATCCCAAGGTCACATAAGCTCACAGGTGCCATAGTTAGAGCTCAAAACCAAAGTAGTCTAACTCTAAAGTTCACAGATTTAACCACTCTTTTCTACTACCTTTTCCTACATAGAGGTGATCTCTCCTTTTTGAGCTATAGTGTCACTTGATCTGAGCCTCTTGTATGATAAATATCACATAATATTTATTTTATTGTTCACATGTACACATCTTTTCTATAATGTTCATTCAGCAAACATTTATTGAATATTTATTTCTTGCCAGCCCCTTTACTAAGAATTGGAGACATAGAGAAGAATCAAACAGGAGTCCTTTCCTCCAAGGAACTCAGTCTAATTGAGGGTGATAGACAATAAGCAAATCTGAATTTAGAATATAATACAGTATGATAATTTTAACATCAATATTTCCAAATGTTCTAAGAGTAGAGGTGGAGTGCTTAATTCTGCTGTCATAGAAGCAGAAAGATACAGATATTATATTGTGTACCTCTAGCTATAATCCTCTTTATTCATAACTGCCTTGAAATGACTCTGCATTGGTCAACAAGTAGAATTGGAAAAATGATGAGGCTCTATGTGTGTAATAGTATTATGTGTTTTTTTCACTTTACAATAGTGTTAAGCTTTTCCTCTTTTATTAATTTCACAGAAATAATAATGATAGCCAATATTTATTGAGCACCTGCTTATCATATTCCAGGCGGTCTTCTAAGTACTTTATATATGATAGTTCATTTAGTCTTTACAACAGCTTTTAAGGTAAGTATTACTAATATCCCTATTTTGTAGATGAAGAAACTGAAGCACAGGTATTGAACCTGTGCCCTAAGTCAAACACCTAGTAAGTGGCAAAGCTGGGTGGTTTGGATCTAGGAGGCCATAGGCTTAACCACCTTGCTCTCCTGCCTCTCAATTCTACTTCTTTCATATTTAATAAAATAAGGCAGCAATATATATTCTTTTTTTGATCTTCTCTCCCTCCTTTCTTTCCCATTTCCCTCCCCCTCATCCTCTCCCTCTTTCTGCAATTTGTTGACTATCTAATCTGTGTCCCAAAGTGTGTAGGGTGCTGGGAATATAAAGGCAAATAGGAAAAACAGCATACATAGAAAATTAAGGGAACACAGAGGAGGGACATCTAACCCAGATGAAGAGATAAGGTCAAAGCAGTCTTAATGGAATAGGTGATCTCGAGCTTAGTTTTGAGAGTGAATAGGAATTAACTACTATGATGCAACCAGGCTCAGAGGAACAAACACAGGCTCCAGAGTCAGACCTAAGTTCATTCAAATCAGGTTCTGTGTGGCCAGGATCTTCCACCCTCAGTTCCCTCATATATGGAATGGGTATTATGACACCTACCTTTCATGACTATTATGAGGATTAAGAATGATGACTATTGGAAAGAATCTGGCACATAGCAGACCTTACTACTCTGGCTGTCATTATGATTGTTCATAATCTCAATAACAGTAAGTGAAATAGAACTGCTAAATAATAAAGCTAAGCAAGGCATGAGAGTTATTTTATAGATAAGGAGATCCAGAGGGGGCCAATGTCACACAGGCCTAGTGGCAGCTAGAACCGGAATCCAGATCCTCTGAGAGTTCTATCATTTTCCCTTTACCTGCCTGCTATTCCGAACTCTTCTGTCTACAAGTCAATCTACCTTATCCCCTGGTTTGATGAAGTATTTCCCAAACTTTCCAATTGTTACATTCTCTCTTCATGATTTTTGCCATATTCTTGTAATAACATCTTCTGTATTATTATTTACTTAATGTTTTCCTTCAAATAAACATTTTTCCTAAAAGTATTTAAAATGGAAATTTTATATCACCAATGTAAATGGAAAACCAACAATATCACCTGTGAAATCACAGGTTTGTGGTATAACAAATTATAATTCTTCTAAGGTACATTAAAAAAAATACTGAAATATTAAAGTAAAAGATGTTTCATCTGAAATTATCTGCACTGCCCCAAGTGGAATGAATGCATATCACCTCTTGGGAAATGCTGGCCTATGTAATTAATCAGTGAATTCTTTTCATTTCACAGAATTTCTAGATCATGTCCAAATTATCCTAAAACCAAACTGCCCTTTGCAGGAACTGTTTTATAATTCAAAAGGGATAGAGCAAAAGACTCCATTCATTCCCTACCACTGACCCACTGTTATTCATATCAGCTACTCTCCACGGGGTCTCTATTTGAACGCTAACCTCTCCTATTTTTGCTCTTTATTCACTCCTTGGAGTTTTAGGTACTCGGGCATAGAATATGTACCAGAACCTAACATGATGCTTTAGTCTTATTAATTTGGAAACGTCAACTCCCTGCTTCCAGCAGATTCTATCCCCTGGGCTTGAAGTTTAGAGTTAGCAAAACCTAGATGAGTCCCTGCCCAAAAGGGAACACTGCTGAAGAATTGCAGCCTTCCAAATGGTTCAGCGCCAGTGCTGAATGTTATATTATACGTCCAAGTAAATGGTCATCACCTGTTGAGGTAGAGATGAGTCTGGCTAGAACTCTGCCACTAGGTGGACGTAAAAGGCAATTGTACCATTCTCACCTGTCAACTAGGTCTTGAGCTTTGGTTCCAGCACTTTCCCTTGGAGGCAGCCTGCCTTGCTCCCTAATTCTCTGACACTCTCCGTTCCCCCTCCCTGCAAGTCCTCCTCTGGGTGAGTTCGCATGGGGATGTTTGCATACAAAACACTTAGCTAATTGATATTCTGACACAAACTGTTCAACAAATGCTAGGCTTTCTTGTATTTTGGGTTTGTGCGTGGTGTGTGTGTGTGTGTGTGTGTGTGTGTGTGTGTGTGTGTGTGTGTGTGTGTGTGTGTGTGTGTGTTTTAGTGACAGTTTGGTTGTATTTTTAGCCAGAGAGAAGAGAAGGAGTTACTTTAGCAGGCAGAAAATGTATTGTCAGGTCTTTCTTCCCTGGCATTCTCTTAAGTGGCTGTGAGCACCTTTAACAGATGGAGCTCAGGATGTGATCAGATCTGATTTCATCAGCATATATCCTGGGCAAGTTCAACGCGAGGATGAAGACTTCCTTTGTGCTTCTTTATGTTCTGTGTTGCCACCCTTTATTGTTAGCACTCTCATCTCAGTTTAGGGAAGCCAGAGTTGCTCAGCTGTGATAGACACCTGTGTGGGAGTCACGTAGCAAAGTCTGATGTTCCACTGGAAGAAAAGAGGGTGCAGGTCTGCCCCAGCACTTTGTAATGAGCCCTCCCCTCCCCGTCAGCAACAAGCACATCTATTCTTAAGTATCAGAATGTTCTTGGTAATCAAGAGAGAAATTAAACCCAGACAGAATTGCCATCTTCAGAGACTGCCAGCAATACCCAGAATTACCCATAATCCTTCTATCTGATGGGCTTGGTCTTCTTGATGAAAATAAAATAGGATGTTACATGTTATTACTGCTATAGCCTTCATTATTATTCATTATTAAAATTGGATACTATGCTTCACTTCTCAGGAAACACTAACTAATAGGAGCAATTATCACCCTGAAGAGTGTGTGGTGCAGCAGATAGAGCCTGGACTCTTGGATCAGAAGATAAGTAGGGTATCTATTTCCACAGAGCTGCTATTAACTTCTGTTTTTACCCAGTTCAGATGGGTGTACAATACTTTGTGCTCGTGCAAAGAGACTGGACAGAATTATCAGGCAGAATTTAAATAACTTGGTCCATCCAACCAAGACAGATTTTCCTTTCTAGAAAATCCTACCCCTACCCTGATCTATGGAAAACTCCATTCCCATATCCCACTACCAAATATGGCAACCACATGGATTCAGTCGTCTCTCTGAGGAGGAATGAGTAGAATGAAACTTCACTAATCCAGTCAATTCAATTCTCCTTTAATGGGAATTAAATTAAGATCTCAATAAGACACAACAGTTCTGTTTTCTAGTCTTATATAGAAATTATGCCTTTAGCTCTAAATCCTAGTTATCTCTGACAGAGGAAGTGAACAATTGATCAAGTAATAGAGTTGCTATAGTGCAGGGAGTAGGAGTGGAAAGAATAGATTGATGAGTAGGTGATACAATATGTAAGTAATGGGCTTGAGACTTTCTAGTAAGTCAGACAGCGATGCTTGACTGGGCAGGAGAGCTCTTTGTTTTGTAAATTACTTGCAAACTGGTAATTGTACTTTATGGAGTTAAGTGAACCTGGGACACAGTAAACACTAAATTTCATAGAATTTCACCGCTGGAAGAAATCTTCAACGTCATCTAGTCAAATTTCCCAAGAGACGTCTGAAAGCCCTGTGTGGACTCGATTTGCTAGAAAATGTTTCTGATTTCAAAAATTTTATTAAAGAAAATCCCACAGAGGGACTTCCCTGGTGGTGCAGTGGTTAAGAATCCGCCTGCCGATGCAGGGGAACACGGGTTCTTCCTGGTCCGGGAAGATCCCACGTGCCGCGGAGCAACTAAGCCTGTGAGCCACAAATACTTAGCCTCCGTGACACAACTACTGAAGCCCATGCTCCTAGAGCCCGTGCTCTGCAGCAAGAGAAGCCACCGCAATGAGAAGCCCACGCACCACAACGAAGAGTAGCCCCCGCTTGCCTCAACTAGAGAAAGCCTATGCACAGCAATGAAGACCCAACGCAGCCAAAAATAAATAAATAAATAGTTTAAAACCCGCAGAAATTTTTACAAGTAACCCCATATGTTATAGTTCTGATTATTACTTCACAACCCTGGGAAAGTCACTTCATTTTTGTGGGCCTTTGCTCAAAACATGACCTTGGGCAAGTCACTTCACCTCTCTGGATATTAGTTTCCTTATCTACAAATAACCCCAGCTCTGTCTTGCCTGCCCCTCGGGGTGGATAACAGGCTCAAGATGATGATAAAAGTGGAAGGTTTTGGTAACCGCAGGGTATTCTGTACTTTCTAAAACATAAGAAGTGTTGCTACCAGCTCCTACATTCCCCCTCCAGTGACATCCCAATGCTAAGCAAGAGTAGCAATGTTTCATCCCTCTCCATTCTATTAAGATGTTTCTCCCCCTTGCCCATAATTCTCCCCCATAGAATTCCCCCAGATGGGTCCCTACAGGAAGATTCTCCAAGGGGTCCTGTGTTTTTTTCATGAAAGACAAGGAATGGGCTTATGCGAGTCGCGAAGTCTGAGAGGGAATGAGCTGCACGCATACAGGAAGGCTTTCAGTGGGAGCAGCTGCAGGCCTTTTGCTTTTCTGCACATCCTCAGCTACCAGTGCCACTTGGCCCTAGGCCTCTATCAGCAAGGGTGAACCCTAAGGAGCACGGCAGCTCCACACAGAGGACCCTCATAGCAGAACCTCATAATGGCACAGATTATTGTTCATTCTAACAGGCATTTAGTAAGTGTTTGTTGTGAGTCAGGTCCTGTGCTTGCCACAGTGGGTAAGAGATGAGTCAGATGTGCTGCCTGCCCTTGAGACCTCACAGTTTAGTGGGAAAAACAGACTCATGAGTGCCATATACAGACTGGGTTATGACCAAAGCCCACACAGTGTTTGGGCACAGTTGGTGGATCACTTAAGTCTGTCTGAGGGCTCAGGCTGGGCTTCTCAGAAGAGATAAGATTTAAATGTTACCTTAACAAGGGTGTAGAAATTCTCCAGGGGGATTAAAGGTGGAGGGGGGGGCTCATTTCAGACAGAGGGAGGTGCGAGTATACAAAGGCACAGAGATGTGAAAAGGCATCTTGGTTCTGGGCACAGTAACAGAGAAGCTGGAATGCGTGCTACACACCAGGGAATGGAAAGACCTGAAACCAGAGAGGTAGCTGGGGGCCCAAGGAGAGCCTTTTATGATGTCATGGGGAGCCACTGAGGGGTTTTAGGGAGGAGAATGCCATAATCAGGTAATGTTCTTAGAGCATTTATGTGACAATAAGGGGGCTGGGTGGGAAAGGAGAGAGAAGATAAATTCACTGAGGGTATTAAAGGAAAGCACAGATTCTAGAGAGATTTAGAAGGTAGAAATGACAGATCTTATTATGAGAAATTCTAAGAGCTCCAGCACAGAAAATTGAAAGAGAAAGACAGCAGACTAAAAATTTAGTGAGGGTCCACAGGTAAGATGACAAGATATCTTGTATCAAGCAAATCACACCCTGACTTCCATTTCTTGATGGCCTGGCCGAGATGGTCTATGTAATGTTTATGGACAGGAGGTCAAAAGCTTTTATTACAAATTATTTTTACAGCTACAGAAGTGGATTCAGCAGATCTGGCTGGCTAGGCCAGTGTTTCCCTCCTTTCCCTCCTGCCCCAAAGCTAATTGCTTTGTCAAGGAGGATGACTTCCCCAGATAGAGAAAGGCCACATTTTGGTTAAGGATTGACAAATAGCTATGCCAGGATCTCCATACTAAGTCCTAGCTAGATCCATGCATTACCACAAAGAACTGCATAGCTCAGAATGCTTGGCTGCCTATAGCATACCGTCACAGACCACACATGTGGCGAATTCCCAGAAGAATTGATATATGAGCTGGGTCTTGAAGAAAGCAAAGGAAAAATAAGCACATTAAAATGATATCCTACCTGGTTTGGCCCTTTTTTAGAAGTACACCTAGAATGTTCTAGAGCAGAGCTGTCCAATAGAACTTTCCACAATGATGGGAATGTTCTTCTGTATGATCCAATATGGTAGCCACTAGTCACATGTGACTATGGAACACTGTAAATGTGGCTAATGTGACAGAGGAACTGATTTTTTTTAATGTTATTTATAAATTTATTTATTTATTTATTCATTCATTCATTCATTTATTTTTGGCTGCGTTGGGTCTTTGTTGCTCTGTGCGGGCTTTCTCTAGTTTCCGCGAGTGGTGGCTACTCTTCGTTGCGGTGCGCGGGCTTCTCATTGCGGTGGCTTCTCTTGTTGCAGAGCACGGGCTTTAGGCACGCGGGCTTCAGTAGTTGTGGTGCACAGGCTTAGTTGCTCCGCGGCATGTGGGATCTTCCCAGACCAAGGCTCGAGCCCATGTCCCCTGCATTGGCAGGCAGATTCTTAACCACTGCGTCACCAGGGAAGTCCCAGGAACTGATTTTTTAATTTAATTTTTATGAATTTAAATTAAAATAGCCACCTGTAGCTAGTGGCCACCATGTTGAACAGCACAGCTCTGAAGCCCACTTAGCAAGCCTAGATTCTGTTTCTCACATTTATTCTTTGCTTCATTCTCCACGCCTGTCTCTGTTCTCTTCTGCCTAGTCCCTCCAGGTTAATACACTAATTGACTATCTTCTAGCTTCCAACACTGGACCTGTTTCCTGGTTATTTATTTCCTCTCTCTCTCATCACAGCAGAACCCTGGACTATCTTCCATCTAACTCATACCTTAATACCTCCCCAACCTGTGCTGGAGTGTGGGCCTAGAGGAAGTAACTTCAGAGAACCTGTCCTGCCACGTTGGGCTCTCCACCAGGCCTTATCCTCTCCCTCCCTTCTTTTCCTCAGTTTCTTTTCTAGGCCATTTTAACCAGCTAGTTAGTAACCTGGAATATTCTTTGGTGTTTTCCCTCCCTGACAGCTTGAGTTAGAGGATGGAACAGTTGGAGGATGGAGGTGTGTATATTGGGGCTGGGGAGGGAGGCTTATAACTGATTGAACAAATTCTTTGATTTGAGGTCTCTGGGCTCCATCCTGAGGCCTTTTCTGTCAGGCCTTTTTAACTTTGATTTATATACAGATAGCAATATTGATAGATTGATTACACCTGTGGATGGAAAGGATAGATTCAGGATACAAAAAAGGGTCTTGATAGGCCAAAGCATTAGGCCAAATTTAACAGGATGCAGTGTAATGGTGACAAATCTCAGATCCTGCTTTGGGGTCTAAATGCCTAATTGCCTAAGTACCAATATATGGCTTAGAAGACTTGGTAGTTTTAGCTAATTAGGAATCAGTAACGGATAACAAGAAAGGCAATATCCTCTTGGAAAGCACTAATAGAATCATATCCAACGAGAGAATTCACATCCAACAGAGACCTGCTCAGTTCCACCCTGACCAGACCACACGTTGATCACTGTTTCAGATTCTGAGCACCTCACTATTTTTTAAAAGGGTGAACATTGAGAAGCTGAATGACCACAGTGGTAAAGGGACTGGTAACCTGTCCTATAAGGACCTGGGACAATTGAGCCTTACAAGAGCAGACCATGGGGACAAGGTCACTGTCCTAAATCTCTAAAGGGCAGTCACAGAACGGAAAGCAGGCATGCTTTAGGTGGCTCCAGAGGGCAGAGCAAAAACAAACGAGTGAAAGATGGAAAGAAATTAAAAAAAAAAAAAAACAAGCGAAAACTCTAGCAGATTTCAGCTCAGTATGAGGAAAATGTTTCCAGTTGTCAGAGCTGTGATTTGGGCAATTTAACCTGCAGAGGCAGAGTTTGGTAGAGACCCTGGAGAAACTATGTTAAACATGCCCCAAAGCCAGCCTGCTCAAATACTGATTGTCTCCACAGTGATGGATAGCTAATTCAAAATGTGTAGGCCCCATACATGCTGACCCCATTTAGCTTCCAGGTTCTATACTAAGTGTTAACTCCTCATTCTAGCTCACATTCTTGTTAAATAACCTGGGCTCCTTGTATGTGGAAAACCGGTTTCGAGCACAGAACCTCTAGCACCAAGCAGAATGGCAACATAATTTTAGCTCCTGAGCAAATAGGTCTCACAATAGCATGAGTTCAGTGTACGCATTAACATTTGAATATGCTGTATAATAAGCATGCTGATTACTCTGAGAAGAATACTTGAAGAATAAAATAAGCTGTGATCATTAGAGGAAAAAGGGGCTAGCAATTTATGGCATGGCTGCTGCTTGATATTCAAAAGTACATGACAGCTCTCATCACAGGTAAAAGGTAATTACTGTGATTATAAAATGTAATGACAGTGGCAGGAAGTGATCAGAATTTTACCGGAAACCAGTTTGTGGCATAGTTTCTTACCACATTCAGATTTATAACTTATAAAAAACGTGTCCCCATTTGGTTGTTTGGTTCCTCTGGGCAGTTTGAATGTGAATCCATTGTAATCTCAACTTTGCAGGAAGTGGCCGACCGAGATGAGAAGCTGAGGTGTGGAGGCCTCAGGTTGGATGTGGGGACATGACAATCACCTTGTGCTGGGAGAGAAGCTGTAATGGGGAGCTGGCTGGTGCCCCACACCTTGGATGACCTAGACCAGCAGTTCTCAAAGTCTGCTCTGCAGAACTCTGGGGGATCCTAAGACTCTTCCAGGAGGTCCATAAGATCAAAATTATTTTCATAATAATATTAAGATGTTACTTGGCTTTTTCACAGTATTGAAAGACTTCAAATTATATGATTCAACTTATATGAAATGTCCAAAATAGGCAAATCTATAGAGACAGAAAGCAGATAAGGAGCTGCCCAGGGTGAGGGGAGGCCAGAAGGTGGAGCGACTGCTTAATGGGTAAGGGGTTTCCCTCGGGGTGATGAAAATGTTCTGGAACTAAGTAGTGGTGGTGGTTTCATAACTAAATGCTACTGGATTGTATACTTTTAAATGGTTAAAATGGTGAACTTTATGTTATATAAATTTTACCACAGTAAAAAACAGTCCAAAAATAAATAAATAAAGCATTAAAACGAAAAACAGTAATCTTTTGGAGTTCTGACTACCTGCTCTTTGCTGCAAATACTCCTCTATATCCCGGCTCCTCTCTTACCTCCTCAGAGTAGTCTCTCAGAGCTATCTGAGAAGTTTCGTCCTGGGCTTTCATCCTCAGTTTTGTTAGCCAAATAAAACATAATTCTCAACTTTTAGGTTGTGCATTTTTTCAGTCAACATGACAAAAGAAAAAATGGCTAATGATATTAAGTAAGTGAAAGAGATACATTCTTATGACTTGTTAAATGTTCCCATATAATTTTTCAGACCTCATAGCATGTTAGAGCTAGGAGAGACCTTGGTTACCTCCTCATGCAAGTTGGAAATAGGGCAGGGGAATTCCAAGGTGATCCTGTGGAAAAAATACGGATCAGGAGCTAAAGAGGAGAGATCAGGAGTAGGGAACAAAGTCTCCCAGGAGCGGATAGAATGCATAAGATAATAAAGAGAGAAAGGGTAGCTTACGATGATTATCAACCAGCATTTAGGAAACCCCCTACCCAGAAGAAAGGCCAGAGGAAGGCAAGAGAACTAGTTGATGGGAGAGTCCCTGAGCAGGGTAAGATGCCCCAGGGCATGCATTAGCAACCGGGGATACACAGAGTTTCAAATTAAAGAGCGCTTCAAAGCTTCCCACAAAAACCAGTTGCAGTGCCTTGTCCCATCCCACCCTGACAGAGCTCCCCAGAGGCAACTACTGCCAACACTTTTAGCTATTTCTTCTGATGTTTACCTCATATTTATAGACACGTGCTCTGTTCTATGTCTTGGTTTTTCCACTTTAGACATTATCTATTGACTTCATATTATTAGAAGATTAGGATTTAGCTCTCTGCTACCACCTCTAAAAGCCAAGTGGGCACTAGTAAACTGGAAACCAAGTGACCCATCTTAAAGGGAGGCAGCTGCTATTCAGCGGGTTATTGCCAGGGAATGTAGCTCTGCAATGCAGAATGTGTCAAAGTATGTTCATTTGTATAATTAAAACACAACCAGAAAACTGACTTAACGATGAAGCTCCAGGTAATTTAAGCTTCAGGGTTGGTTTGATTCAGCAGAGCACCAGTGTTATCAAAGCTGACCTTGATGTGAGATGGCTAAGGACAAGTCCCAGAGCTCCTTGTCCATATCCAGAGAGATACAGGTCCCTTCTGGAAGCCTCTTTCTCAGGAGTCCTAGCAAATCTCTATTAATCTGGATTGAGTCTTATGCCTGTAGGAGATACTGTGGGGCTCAGCCCAGGTCCCCTCTTCTGGGGGAACACATCCATCCCTCAGCTGCTGGGAATAGTCTTCCTCTGAGCCTTAGGAAACCACTTCCCCCAAGGTTTTACACCCCCTTCCAGGGTGCAGCCTGAGGCCTGTGACTGGCTGATGTGGGAATACAAATGTCTGGCCCCCTTACTTCAGTTTGGGACAACTCTGAAGGGCCATCCCCATTCCTGAGTTCCTGGGATCAGCTGAGGCTTTGGTTGTAACTACATTGCACCTACTTTGCTGGTCGTCTTCTCTCCACCCCCACCCTTGTCTTCTTCAGGTCCCCATAGGTGTGTGTCCTAAGGACACTCCTCAGTAAGCCTTCTGCATGCAGCTCTCCATCTCGGATTTTGTTTCCAAGGAACCCAGTCTTGAAACAGTGCTTGTTTCTGAATCAACAAAGGTGACAAAAGGTAGGGCTATGCTGATGAATTAGGACTAGTTTGCATGCCCTGTTCTAGAACCAGGGGTGGGATCAGCCTCTCCCAACAGCACAAAGGCTGAGCCAGAGAGGATAGGGACTGGAACAAAGCCTTGAATTGTTTACTAAAAAGGGAAGAATCATATTGGGGAGGCAGCTGCACAGACCTTTTGATCTTTCCAGAAAAGTCAGAAACAGTTTATGTAAACAAACAAAAAACTCATGACATTTTTAATGTCGCAAACTAATTGAGATATTTTTAAACACTATTAAGAGCCAACAAGACATGGTCTAATACTGCCTGCATTTCAGCAGTTTGCAACCTTGGCCAGAGAGAACATAGGTGTAGTTTGTAGCCCCAGAGAGCTAAGCTGGCACTAATAGTGATCATGAAGTCAAGATTTCAGCTCAACCTAAGGAACAGTTTCCTAATGATTTGAGCAAGATGAAAACGGAACGAAGCACCTCAGGAGGAGATGAGTTCCTTGGCACCAAAGACCATTGTTTTTGTTGCTGTTTTTTAAAAAAAATATTTATTATTTTTGGCTGTGTTGGGTCTTCGTTTCTGTGCAAGGGCTTTCTCTAGTTGTGGCGAGCGGGGGCCACTCTTCATCGTGGTGCACGGGCCTCTCACTGTCGCGGCCTCTCTTGTTGCGGAGCACAAGCTCCAGACGCACAGGCTCAGTAGTTGTGGCTCACAGGCCTAGTTGCTCCGCAGCATGTGGGATCTTCCCAGACCAGGGCTCGAACCCGTGTCCCCTGCATTGGCAGGCGATTCTCAACCACTGTGCCACCAGGGAAGCCCCAAAGGCCATTGTTTGAGTCTTGTTAGAATTTGAACTATATGATCTTTGAGTTCCTATTCATTGAATAGGAACTTTATCCATATAAAGTAGATATCCATGTGAAGTGGATCCACTTTATCCATATAAAGTGGATATAACTTTATCCATATAAAGTGCCGTGTATACATAAAATACCACTGATATACCCTTTGGCTAATGTCAGTAGCAAACAGCAATGGGATTGCACCAATGGTTCTACTGAAACACAGCTCAATTTTCTTTTCTGGAAAACACACTCCACTTGACTCACTGCTTCTGGATACTTCAGTATCAAAGGAAATAAAAGGTGAAAAGAGAAGCACATGATTCTTTGCCCTGCTCCTGTCTTAGATACAAAAATGTCGCCAGCAAATCCTTTACAGATATCACATTATGAGACCCTCTGTTGCTTAGAAGTTAGCATTATATTCTAGCATGTCAGAGCTGGAAGCATCTCAAAGATCATGCAGTCTTACTCCTTCATTCAATAGAAGACACAGAGAAGAGAAGGAACACACCTGAATGACACAGAAAAGCCAGGACCAGGATCCAGACCTCTTTACTCTCGGAGCAGAGTTCTCTCACTGCAACCCAAAACCCATTTTTTGTCATTAAGGTGAAATAATTTGCTATTGTCAGCTATCCTGGAGTGATAGGACCTCTGGGCTAATGGACCTCAAGATTCTCACAGACAGGAGGTAGCCAGGCTCTGTCCTTTTCAGCAGTCTAGAATGCCTAATCATTTGTAGAGATAGCTTATTTGATTCTGTTTAGGATTTTCTTTTTAAAAGGTAACATGATCAAATGGTTAAAAAGAAAAAGCTGTTCACTAAAAGTTTCACTCCCACTTCTTCCCCCACCCCTCTTACCCACCCCTACAGGTGATTTCTCTTATTAGTTTCTTGTGAACCATTATAAGAAATTTGAAGTCACTTCCCTTGATTCTCAAAATGATCTGGTAGGGTGGGGATATTTACTCACCTTCATTTCACCTATGAGGAAACCGAGACTTAAGGAGCCTAAGCAAGTGAAAGAATGAAAAACTAACCAAGTCCAAACTCAGTGTTCTTTCCGCAATTTCACTATGCCTTTCAATAGCTCCGAGGTGTGTATAAAAGGTACAAGTGGGCATGGAAGGCAGGCTGAGCCACTGAATCAGAGCTCCTTAAACTTCCCAACAGGACAGAGCTTGCAGAGGGAGTGACTGGCCCAAGGTGAGAGAGAAGAGGGACCCACCAGGCAGATGTCCACCCGGAAATAGCATTTGTTTCATCCTGCCCCTTCATCCCATACACCTAATCTGTCACAAAGCCCTGTCAAGTTTTCCTGTGAAATATTTATCCCATCTGTTCCTCCCTTTCTCTTTTCACAGCAAAAACTCTGGTGCAAACTTCAGTTACCTCACATTGGGTTATTGTCACAGGCTTTTAATTGGTCTCCTGGTGCACAAATAGCTTCAACCTAAATGAGCATGTATTACATCCAATTTCCATTTATAACATGTGTGTAAATGATGCTCGTCCTTCATAAAGCCTAAATTTTAATCTTTCAACTCCACTCAGTGGAAACAACCTCATTAGTGTGTTAGTAAAAAGGGTCATGTAAAGAAGACTTGCTCCAGCTCAGAAACAAGGCTGGTCTTGAGAAAGAAGAGACTTGTTAAGAAAATGAATAAATAAATAGCAATGTTATTCATACACTGGAATCGTACTCATCAATAAAAAGAAACGAGCTACTGATGCATTCAACAGCCCAGATGAATCTCAAAAATATGTTGAGGGAAAGAAGTCGGACACACGAGAGTACAGGTGTATGATTTCATTTATATGAAGTCCAAGAACGCGCAAAATCGTCTCTTGGGGATATAATTTAGAACAAGTGTCGCCTCTGATGGGGCACTGGAGGGGATACAGGGGGGTGCGATAGCAGTGCTTTCTATCTTGATTGGGGTGTTGGTTACACAGGTGAACACCTTTGTTAGAACTCACCAACTATATGCTTAACATCTGTGCATTTTACTGTAATTATTCCTCAATTTAAGAGAGAGAGAAAGGGAGAGGAGAAAAAGAGAGCGAGAGGGAGACCGACCTGCTCAGGCTGTTGTAGAAAGAAGAACCCAGATGTCCAAACACAGTGGCTTCTGAGTGGCCCCCTGCATTCTCTCAACTTCTCTCTAAAACACATCAGAGGGGTGGGTGGGAGGGAGACGCAAGAGGGAAGAGATATGGGGATATATGTATATGTATAGCTGATTCACTTTGTTATAAAGCAGAAACTAACACACCATTGTAAAGCAATTATACTCCAATAAAGATGTTAAAAAAAATAAAAAATAAAACACATTTGAAGACATAGGGAAATTAGGAATCTCCCAACACTGTACAAAATCTGACAGAAATGTAATGTCAGAATCTTGGCAACAACTCTACCCTTATAAAGTGCACGTTGCAGCTGTATGAAGAAAATCCAACCCAATTTTGAGCCCCTATCACACCCACCTCCATCCCAGGAGCAGAGTGCCCCAGAAAAGGCGTGAAGGCCCTTGGCCCCTCCCACACCGTCTGTCCTCTGGGCTCTGGGGACCTCCAGCCCTTTCGGAATAGATCTCGGGCAGGCAGAACACCTTTTCCCAGCATCCACACCCACTGTCAGGGGCCACCTCTAACAGCTCGCAAGCTTTTTGATTTAAATTTCATTTGTTTCCGAGTAATACAAGGAGAGAGTTTTAAACGCAAAAAAAGACTACTACGGAGCTTGTTACCAAACAGCATATTCTCCTGCCTGGCCCCTCCCACTTCCCTCCCTCTTCTCCAGAGACAGCAACTTCAATTATTTTAGCTGTCGTCTCTGGTGTCTGCCTTCTTTTATATAAATAATGTGGTTATATTACATCCAATGTTTTTTGAACATTAACTATTGACTTCCTACTATGAAAAATAAGGATTTAGCTCTCAGATCCTCACTCCCACACAGCTTTGACTTCCCACCTCCTTTCAGTGTTGGTTATTTATGTTATGTGACTACATAATGTTTACAGATGAGCCATATAACATATTGTAATGATATTTCTTGTACAACTTCTTATTTTTCCTGTAAGGATGACTGACCTCTTTTTTTTTTTTTTTTTTTTTTTTTTTTTTTTTTTTTTTTTGG
>NW_006788521.1:2644487-2665170 GCF_000442215.2 Lipotes vexillifer | reverse complement strand
TTGAAGTACGCGGGGCTCTCACTGTTGTGGCCTCTCCTGTTGTGGAGCACAGGCTCCGGACGTGCAGGCTCAGCGGCCATGGCTCATGGGCCCAGCCGCTCCGCGGCATGTGGGATCTTCCCAGACCGGGGCACGAACCCGTGTCCCCTGCAGCGGCAGGCGGACTCTCAACAACTGCGCCACCAGGGAAGCCCCAAGGATGACCTCTTTTTATTGTCTTCATTTCTCTGTCAAAGCTGCAAAGTCACCTCTTAATGTGGCTGCACAGGAGATAATCGTCATGTTTATTTTCCAGCATACCTCCTGGAGCCCCTGTCCTCTGTTTCCATCTTTATTGGGTTGTCCTTGAGGCCCACTACAGCTACCCTTAAGGGAGGGTATTCTCCAGTAGCTTCCTGAGAAAGGGTGCGTGGAGGGTTAATATCTTGAGATCTTGAATGTCTGAAAATATTTTTATTCTTCTCTCACTCTCGGCTGTGTGTTACGTTCTAAGAGGAGGATCCTTTTCCTCAGAAGGCATCACTTCCTCCACTGTCTTCTAGTTCCCCGTGGTCTATTAAGTCTCATACCATTTTGATTTTTGATTCTTTCATTATGACTTTTTTCTCTCTTAGGACACTTTCAGGATCTCTGGTTTTCTGATTTTCATTATAATATGCCTTGATGGGCCATTTCAACTTGGAAATCCAAAGGAATTGTGTTGTATTATTGCTTGATAATTTCATCCTTTACAGACGTAGGTACTGAAAATACTGGCATTTGGAGGTCTCTCAATGGAAATGCCTGCTTGCTTCCTGATCACCATGGAGTGATACCCACAAGTCTCTAAGACCTATCAGTACATCAGCGCTTCCAGTCATCTGTTTAGCCCCTCTCTCGTAAATATGAACGGACATTCAAGGATGGTCAGATACTCAGGAAAGACTTGTGAAAATTAACAAAAGGAAACCTCACTAAAATGGAGCTGGGAGGCCAGAGGGGGAGCTCTCATGTACATACCACGCAATATCCATAGAGATCCTGATAGGTAGAGACCTACCTTGCATCTCTAGCAAGAAGTGACACTACTATACCACCTTGGGAGGAAGAAAGATTTCTCCTTGCCTGGCAACAGCTCAGCCAGTGAAAGGCCACTATACTTCAAAGTCCCAGTTTCCTCCAATGGACTTTTTGTTTTTAACAGCCACTCCCAATTTCCCCTTCTCTATAAAAGAGTCTCCTTTCCTTTTCTTAACTGGACTTGCATGTGGTTCACCATAGTTGTGGGTCCTGAGGTGCAGTTCTTTGCTGCTCCCAAATAAACTCGTTTTGCTGGTAAAATAACCGGCTGTTTTATTGTTTCGGGTTAACAGACTCTAACACTAGAGCCAGAAATCTGAGTTAGTCAAAAGGAACTTGGAGAAAATGGAGACAATTCAGATATCAGAATAAAACTTTATCTTCTCAAAGAGAAGAGATGTTACATCAATGAAATAAAAACAGGATGCTATGAAAAATGAATAATCATAGAGACAAAAAAAGTGCCCTTGGAAATTATAGCTAAAATAAAAGAACTTTGGTTATCTTAGATGTTCACTCTTAAACCAGTCACTTTGGACTTCCCTTGTGGCACAGTGGTTAAGAATCCGCCTGCCAATGCAGGGGACATGGGCTAAATCCCTGGGCCGGGAAGATCCCACACCCGTGGAGCAACTAAGCTCATGCACCACAATTACTGAGCCTGCACTCTAGAGCCTGCGAGCCACAACTACTGAAGCCCGCGTGCCTAGAGCCCGTGCTCTGCAACAAGAGAAGCCACCGCAATGAGAAGCACGTGCACGTCAACGAAAAGTAGCCCCTGATCACCACAACTAGAGAAAGCCCACACACAGCAACGAAGACCCAACGCAGCCAAAAATAAATAAATAAATAAATACTTTTAAAAAAATAAAAAATAAACCAGTCACTTTCCTCAGAAAAGAATCCTCCAATCTCCTGCCTTTGGAGATTAGCTATTAGCATTCTGGAACTAAGTGGGGAAAGGGGAGTTGAAGAGGAATCTCACCATTTGGGATGTAGACTTCCACTTAATTCCCTCCATTTTATTTTTTCTCTCTTTCTTGAACTCTGATTAGTCGGATATTGGACTTCCTGGACTGATCCTTTGATTTTATTTGTCCTTTAGTATATTTCATTACCTTTTTGTTCTACTTTCTGGGAAAATTTCCACAACTTTACCTTTAAATCCTTTTAAGGATTTGGGAGGATGTGGAGATAAGCATATGAGTTAAATCCATCATGACTAACTAGAAATCCTTCTGATATCATTTTACATCTTGACTGATGGTACAGCTGACTCTTGAACAACACAAGGGTTAGGGTTGCCAATCCTCCCTGAAGTTGAAAATCCATGTATAACTTTACAGTCGGCCCTCCACATCCAATCTGCACCCACGGATTCAATGAACCTTATATTGTATAGGACTGTAATTTGTACTTATTGAAAAAAAATTCACGTATAAGTGGTCCCCCACAGTACGAACCTGCATTGTTCAAGGGTCAAGCGTGGGGATTTCCCTGGCTGTCCAGTGGTTAAGACTCCACACTTCCCCTGCAGGGGGCACAGGTTCAACCCCTGGTCAGGGAACTAAGATCCCACATGCCGCAGAGTGAGGCCAAAAAAAAAAGGGTCAACTGTGTATTCTTCTGGGGAAGAATGATAATAAATAGGGAGGGAGATAATATGGAGGGTAGCATAGGACTAGTGGTGGCACTGTGCATTCTGAAAGGTATGTTCTCTACTTCCACATGGTTAATGGAGATGACTCTCACCTGGGCCTGGTGTCCCCGAGTCCAGTGCTGCTCTGAGCCCATGTCTCCAGAGAATAAACTGCTGGTCTTCTGTCATTTGTCCACTGGCTTTCCATTTCCTAAACTGTCCCAGAGAGGTACTGGTGAGACAGAAAAATAAGTGAACAGAGAAGGAAGTCCAGAAATAGACTTAAGAATATGTAAGAACTTAGTATGTGTTAAGGGTCACATTTCATGTTCATTGGGGGAAAGATGATCACTTAACACATGGTATTGGGACAAGTAGCTAACCATTAAAAATAAAGAAAATTAGACCTTTACTTCAAGGCATACATTAAAATATTAATCTATATAGATTATATATTTCACATAAAAATGAAACCAGAAGTATCAGATGAAAATATAGGTGAATATTGATATAGACTTGGGGTGGGGAAGGCTCTCATGACATGAGAGCAATAACCATAAAGATCAATTTTATCCTAAATAAAAATTTGAAATTTTTCTTTATCACCCTCCCCAGTATGTGTGTTTGTGTATGTATATATACATACATGAAGAAAATTTTTAAAGCAAACAACAAGTGGGGAAAATAGTTTGAACATGAATGTCAGACTAAGGGTTAATATTCTTAATATATACAGAGCACTTATTAACAAATAATTTTAAAATACCAACAGGAAATAAACAGGTAACTTATAAAGGAAAACAAATTCCTTATAAATACCTGAAAAAATATGCAGCCCCATTAGTTATATAAACAAGTACAAATTAAAGATGAGATATCATTGTCATCTTACCTAATTGATAAAAAATTTTTACAGTTTTACTGAGATGTAACTGTTACCATAAAGTTCACTTCTAAAGTGTACAATTCAGTAGTTTTTAGTATGTTCAGAGAGTTGTGCAACCATCACTACTATCAAATTCCAGAGCATTCCTGTTATCCCAAAAAGAAACCCCATACTCATTAGAAGTCACTCCCTATTACTCCCAGCCCTTGGCGACCACTAATCTATTTTCTGTCTCTATGGATTTGCTTTTTTTAGACATTCCATATAAATGGAGTCATACACTATGTGGTCATCTTGCCTGACTTCTTTCAGCTAACATAATATTTTTAATGTTCATCCATGTTGAAGCACATATCAGTACTTCATTCCTTCTCATGTCTGAAAAAAATTCCATTGTATGTATATACTACATTTTGTTTATCTATTTTGTTATGGATAAACAACCAAACTGTCCAGTTTATGGACATTTCGGTTGTTTCCAATTTATAACAATTATGAATAATGCTGCTATAAACATTCATGTACAAATTTCATATGGACATATATTTTTATTCTCTTGGGTATATAACTAACAGTGAAACTGCTGGCTCTATGTTTAACTTTTTGAGGAACTGCCAAGCTGTTTTCCACAGCAGCTGCACCATTTTACATTCTCACAAGCAATGCACAAGGGTTCCAATTTTTCCACATCCTCACCAACACTTGTCCATCATTTTAATTATAGCCATCCTAGTAAGTGCGAAGTGGTATCTCATTGTGGTTTTGATTTTCATTTCCCGAATGCCTAATAACATTAAGCTTCTTTTTGTGCTTATTGGCCATTTGTATATCTTCTTTGGAGAAATGTCTATTCAAATTCTCTGCCCATTTTTTTTTTTTTTTTTTTGCGGTATGCGGGCCTCTCACTGTTGTGGCCTCTCCCTCTGCGGAGCACAGGCTCTGGATGCACAGGCCCAGCGGCCACGGCTCACGGGCCCAGCCGCTCCGCGGCATGTGGGATCTTCCCAGACCGGGGCACGAACCCGTGTCCCCTGCATCGGCAGGCGGACTCTCAACCACTGCGCCACCAGGGAAGCCCTCTGCCCATTTTTAATTGGGTTATTTGTCTTTTTGTTGCTGAGCTCTAATAGTTCTTTATCTATTCTGGATACAAGTCCCTTATTAGATATATGATTCACAAATATTTTCTCTCATTCCATGCATTGTCTTTTCACTTTCTTGATGGTATCATTTGAAGCACGAAAGTTTTAAATTTTGATTAAATCCAATTTATCTCTTTCTTCTTTGGCTTGTTGTGCTTTTGGTGTCATATCTAAGAAAGCTTTGCCTAATACCAGGTCATGAAGATTTACTCCTAGGTTTCCTGAGTCTTATAGTTCCAGCTCTTGTATTTAAGTCTATGGTCCATTTGGAGTTAATTTTTATATATGGTGTGAGGCAAAGGTTCAACTTCTTTCTTTTGCATATGGCTATATGAGTCCAAGCACATTTTGTTTAAAAGACTATTCTTTCACATTGAATTGTCTTGGCACCCTTAGGTTTCCAACCTTGACATTAGTTGAAAAATGATTGACAAAGATTTTTAAAAGACAATACCCAGTTTGGGCAAGACTGAGGGGAAGTCTTACACACTGCTAATGGGAGCATAAAAGAGGAACAGCGTCTGAAGGGCAATTTGCCATGTATATCCGATTTGAAAAATATGTACTCTGATTCAGGAGTTGTACTTCTAGGCATTTATTTCAAGGAAGATGTTACGTATAATGGTGAACAACTAGAAGTAACCTAAATGTCTATCAGTAGAAGACTAGGTGAATAAATTGTGCTACCATTTCATCTGTACAATGAAATATTATGCAGACTTTAAAAATGATGAAATGATTTATTACCTTGGAGCAATTCCTGTGACCTACTGCTAAGTGAAAAATAAAAGCATGTTACAAAGTGCTCTTTATAGTAGTATTCCACTTATATAATATATTTTACTTATGCATCTACATTCATAGAAATAGCTCACTGTTAACAAAAATGTGAACAGTGGTTGCTGCTAGGTAATGGGATTTTGGCTGGCTTGTATTTTCTTCTTTATACTTTTGGTGCATTTTATGCATTTGCTACATGAATATATATTGTCTTTATACTCAGAAAAAGAAAAGCTATTTTCATTTTGTAGAAGAATGTCCTCAAGGAATACATATTGTAAAAGACTATTCAATGGTATGGAAATATTTTCATAATATGTTAACTGAACGAAGCAGGTTATAGTATCCCACTTAAAATTTTTTAATGTAATATACACCATATTTCCTAGGAACTGTGATACTTTTTTTCCACCACTTACTATTTCTGAAATAAAAATGTATCTTACAATCAATATGAATATTTAATGTAGTGGTTCCCCCCTCCCTGCCTGCCTGAAAAGCTGTTATTAATGAGATGATGCTTCTGGCAATCTGAGACTTGAGAAAGTGCCATATGTGTGTAGAGAAGAGACTGGAAGAATAGACACCATAACGTGAGCAGTGTTTAGCTCTGAATTGAGATTTTTCTTTTCTTTTTCTTTCTTCTTCTTTTTCTTTCTCTTTTTTTTTTCTGGCTAAGTATAGTTTCCAAGTTTTCTGTAGTACGTGCGTAAATAAACATAAAAAATCTGCTCTGCTTTTCAAGGAAGAAGCAGTGTGTGAGGGTATTTGGGACTTTGGGCCTTTACCAAAATAAGAGACTAGCAAATTAGGGTGCACACAAACCACCTTGCATGCCCACTGAGGGGCCCCTGGCTGGGCAGGAGCTGGCAAAGCAAGCTTGAGAACAGATGGTAGAGTTCGGTCAGCAGGAGCAGGGCTCTTGGATCAATCTTAGTTCTGTGAGGACAAGGAAATCCCTGTGAGGTATGAGTGAGTCCAGATGGCAGGGATGCTGGCTAATTATGGAGGAGAGGGATGTCCAACACCGCGGGGCCACACAGATATTTTCCAGGAGTATGTTCTCAGTTACTCGAGAGACCAAGGCCTGCATGAAACAGAAAATGAGTCCACCCTTTTTGAAAGTCAAAACTTACATTGATTAGAGAATTCCCTGGCGGCCCAGTGGTTAGGACTCAGCACTTTCACTGTGGTGGCCCGGGTTCAATCCCTGGTTGGGGAACTAAGATCCCGCCAGCAACTCTGTGCAACCAATAAATAAATAAATAAATAAATAAATAAATAAATAAAACAAACTTACATTAGTTTGAGGTGAGCCCATCCCTCAGCCAAAAGGGCAAGGTAACTACAGGAGATGAAGGGCATGGAGCAGAAGTGGAAGACTAACGGCCACAGCAGAACTTCGATAACCCCTGAGGAGGCTAGCAAGCTCTGGGCCTCTGCTTACAAGGGAGGGACTCTGCCTTGCAGCAACTGTGACTGGGGCACAGAGAGAGTGCCAGGCACAGCGCCAGGTAGGAGCTTCACCCATAGGATCATGTCTAATCCTCATAACAGTCCCCCGAGATAAGCAGCCTGAGGCTCCTAGAGGTTATGTGGTTTGTCCCAAAGCACACAGCCTGTAAGTGGAGTGGATTCCCACATTACTAGAGTCCATCTCTAAAAAGGGGAAAACATTGAGCAAAGTTAACATATTTGTCATAAGTATTAACTCATTACTTGCCATAGTGTTAGCTGGAAAAACAAGTTTCAAGCAAAAATCTTCAATCTGATCCCAATATTGTGTTTTTTTTAATCGTGAAACATAATTTCCTTTTTAAATTTTGTGGCTGTGTCACGTGGCATGTGGGTCTTAGTTCCCCAACCAGGGATGGAACCTGCGCCCCCTGCAGTGGAAGCGCAGAGTCTTAACCTCTGGACTGCCAGCGAAGTCCCCCCAATATTGTTTTCTTAAAAACTATGTATAATATAGAGAAAAAAAAAAGCTGCAAGGATATACACCTTAATGGTGGATATGTTTCAATAGTAGGAATCTAATTTTAAAATTTAATATTTTCTTTAGTTTTTTCTTTTTTTAAACTTCCTCTCCACCCCCTCCTTGAGCATGTAAATCTTCTTAAAGCAGAGAAAACAAAAAGGCTTTTCAGAAGCAGTTGTGAAGACTAGTGGATCAAAGTAATGAGAATGAATTACAGTGGGATTTTAATGACAGAGAAATCCAGGTTCTTACTAGCTATGTGAGTTCCACTTGGCTTTGCTAAGCCTGTTTCCTAAACAATAAAAGGGAATTATAGTCTTGTCCCCGTGAGTTGGTGCCAGGATTAACTGAGATGCAATGTACACAAAAGTCCCAAGCACAGTACTTGGCATAAGGATAGTGTTTAATAAATGTTAAACCCGACTCTTGGTGGTCATAGCTCTTCCTTGCTGCCCCAGGAAGGCCACGCACCTACAGCTGTTTCAGAGAGGAGAACGGAATCTGGCTGTCTTGGCAGGGGCCCCTTACTGGACCTGCAGCTGCC
Organism: Lipotes vexillifer; assembly: GCF_000442215.2. Classification (NCBI taxonomy): domain Eukaryota; kingdom Metazoa; phylum Chordata; class Mammalia; order Artiodactyla; family Lipotidae; genus Lipotes; species Lipotes vexillifer. The sequence goes on along the minus strand of NW_006788521.1, from coordinate 2,657,142 downwards.
TGCACACCTGACACTTTCCCCTCCTCATTTTTTTTTTACCATCTGGTGACTAACAGGATCTTATTCCTTAACCCATTTTCACCCAAATATTTGCCTTCCTCTCTCCCTTTGTCTCAGTGTCTCAGCTGTTTCTAGGTAATATTTTTGAGTACACGTGACATTATTTCAACATAACACATTTGCAGGGCACCTATGTTCTAAAGATGGCCCCGGGCTCCTGCTCTCCATTCATATCATCCAGAAATATTTGTATGAGCTCACAGTCTCGCTGAGAATTTAGATCCTTCAACAACTCCCACGTGTTGCCTAGCTGCTATAACAGGCACACAGACCATACTGTGGAGACCCAGCGGACAGATTTACCAGTGTATGCAAATGTGCATGGGAGAGGAGGGAAAGAATGGAAGTGTTTAATATTTAGAGTAATGATTTCTTCACCCCATCTTATGCATCACCTTCATATACTGTCTTTCTTTAAGAGAAAAGGTGCCCATTCTGCTAAACTGGTTTCAAGGCCAGTTAAGCCAATGCCTGAGTGGGCCTGTTTCATCTTCAGATTTGTTGAAGTCTGTTCACAGACACAAAGTTTGTGGAAGGCTCTGATCATCTGATGACGTTGCTGAGGCAGTGGGGTGGAGAGCAGATCCAAGGAGTTACAAACTAGCTCCGAGTGTTCTCCTCAGACATTTTGGAGCTTATTGAAATACACACATTCTGATTAACAAGCAGTTTTAAGGGTCAAAGGAGTGCCAAAACCAGGCATTGTTTGATATCTGTATTACTTATTAGGTAAACATTAACATCAATGGAAGTAAAAGAGATTTACCCATAGTTCAGACTCCCTCACAAACTAAGATGGTTTCGCTTTTCCTTATTCCCTTCCAGTCCTTCAAATCCATAAATCCAAAATCATGATAATGATTGCAGCTTAGATACAGTTCAATATTCTACTTCTTTCTCACACCCAGATGCATACACAGAATGATGTTAAGTACAGCCATATTCACAACCAGGACAGTGTGACAACAGCCCCTTCAGGCCTGTGGACTGACAGTCCAGTGGAAGATGTTGGCAGGGCAGTGAGACACACCCTGTTCTGCCTGTGTTATTTATGCCTTTGGCAGTGAAGCCCCTGACAAAGAAGCATGTCACTGGAACACATGCTCTTTGTTCACAGAGGTGCATGCCAGCACCGGCTGTGTCAGAAGGGACAGTGCCGGGTCTGTAGTCTCTCTTCTGGCTCTTTTGCTTTCTTTTTATTTGCTGCACATTCTGGCTATGCTTATTAATTACTTTGTAGCTTAATCTTATAAAACACACATTTATCTTGTGAGTCCTCACACCGTTGAGTTGGTCATAAAGAGAGGACAGGATCCCAAGATTCTGCCCTCTTTCTCCCTAAGGATTGATATCACCTCCCCCACAAGCCACCAGGTTCCCACTCTCTCTAGCACAGCACTACCACGTCCCAGTCTCCTTCAGCATCTCCCCTTTACCTACAAGATGGCGCCTGCAGCCTCTGTTTGGTATTAAAGCCTCTCTACAATTGTTCCCAACCTACTGTTCCAAAGCAGACCCCCATGCTACGATTTCATTCCACACAGACTGAGAGTGTAGCAGAAAAGACACAGGCCTTGGAGTCAGACCCATCTGGGTTTAAACCCTAGCTCCACCTCTTGTTGGCCACACAGCTTCAGTTCCTCATCTGTAAAACGACTAAAATACAATCTACTTCACAGGGTCCTCTGAGCATTAAATTAGAAAGAACATATTAAGCCCTAAAAGTGGATGCTCAATCATTGCTTGTTAGCTCATGGAACTAATTTGCTAGTTTTTTTTTGTAAAAGCCTTCATCTCATGGCCCTGCGGTTCTCATAACCTTACAGTTACAGACCTAGTGTAACATCCCGAAGAGCACTTCCCTCATCATTTTCCCGTCACATAGATGACTGCTGAGACTAACATTTTAAATACAAGACTCAGGAAACAACATACTATAAAGTTTTTTTTTGCCTTTTTCCATAATCCTTCTAAAACTTTTTTGCTTTGACATTTTAATGCATCTGATATTTTAAAAATTGATATAGGTAGTTGTTTGCCACTAAATGAACAGGTGAAATGGAAGAGTGCAGTCTTTCTTAACTTGAAGAAAACCTTAGGTTAATGCATAGAATTCTAAGTTTTTCTCTCTTCATAAATTGTTCTCAATCTTGGAGCCTCTTGTCCATACTAGAATTAAGATGGTATCTGATTTGACACGTGACGTATTTACTTATTTTAAGCTGAATGTAACGTTACATTATTTCCCTGAGGTCTGCAAAGCCGACTTAGTGCTCTAACCTTGTCTCTCAGGGAGCTCTCTGAGCCAGCCCATTACAAAGGCTACCTGCCAATCCCTGAAATGGAGACCATCGAGAATCCACACACCTCACAGGGGTGCCCTTAAAAATAAACGAGATAAAAGTCTTCGAAGAAACTGTAAACTCCGAGGCCCCATTAGAGATGCTAATTGCTGCCTTCGCTAGCCTATATTTAAATGTTAGAAAACCCAGGGAGATTCTCCCGGACTTGGGGACGCTCGGCTCCCGTGTGGCTTGGGCAAGCGGCCGGGGCTGCCGTGTCCCCACCGGCCACGAAGGCCGACTCCGCCCGGTGCCACGCGGTAGAACGCGGGCCAGCCGCGATTCTGCCCCCGACGAGGATCCTCGCAGCACTTCCAGCCCCACCCGGTCAAGGAGACGCGGGGCTCGGGCTGTTGGCCCCACACGGTGCGGAGGAGCGGGAGGTGAACCCGAAAGCCCTCGTCCCGCGCTCTCTACAAGTCTCCCGCCTTCGCGGGTGTCGGGCTGGCCAGGCCGAGCCTCCGCGGAAGGACTTGGCCATAGGTCCCCCCTCAGCCCTCCCGGCAAACATCCAAGCGCGGGCTGGAGACCCGCCTCCGGGCGCGTCGAGGAGGGACCCCGGGGTCTCAGCTTAGCTGCGGGCGGGGAAGCTCCCGAGGCGGGTCTTACATCAGACACCCCCACGTGCGATCTGAGGGCGGGAGTAAGTCACTCCTGTCCACCCGGCTGCGCTTTTTCCCCCCAGCCTCCGCCTCTCCCGCCGCGCCTCTCCCCGCCCCGTCCTTGGTGCACCGCGGCCGCCGAGCCGAGCGGCGCCGCGCGGGGCCGAGTCGAGCCGAGCAGCCACCCGCGACGCGTCGCCGGTTTAAGCGCAGTGCGGGGCCGCGGCCGGGGGCGGCGGTAGTGAGAACAGCGCTGCGCTCCAGCCCCCTTTTCCCTCCATGGTTTCTCTCCGCTCCCGTGAGTAACTTGGCTCCGGGGGATCCGCTCGCCTGCCCGCACGCCGCCCACCGCCCGGGACCGCGCCGCCGGCCTCTGCTGCTAGCAGACCCCTTCTGACGGCCCTCGCTACGCAGGCTGGGACGCCTCTCCCCCCTCCGCCCCCGCCGCGGAAAGTTAAGTTTGGAGAGGGGGGAAGAGAGAAACATGGACATGAAGAGGAGGATCCACCTGGAGCTGAGGAACCGGACCCCGGCAGCTGTAAGCAGAGCCTCCTTCGGGCGCCCTCTCCCCCGATGACTTGCATGTAATGGTGGCCACCTGCGGGGCCCCGACCGCGGGTTCGCCGGCCCGGCGCGGGGAAGAGCGCAGCTCGCGGGCTCGGACTGGGAAGGCGGGCGAGCGCGGAGGGGGGAGCGAGCGCGCGGGGATTAACTCTTTGGCGCCCACGGGCCCCCGCGGCCGTCCGGGGAAGGCGGTGGGGTGGGGAAAGCAAACTTTGAGCTCCTTACCCGCCGGGGTCCTTTCCCGGAGGAGCGCGTGTGCGTGTGGCCGGCGGCAAGGGAGGGAGGAGGGGGTTGTGTAACGCTGGGAGCCATGTTTGCAGCCTCCCGGGACGCGCGGCCGGGCGGAGGCCCGGCCTGCCGAGGAGCCGCGCGGCCAGCCGGGGCTGGGCCCTTGCGGGCCAGGCCGGGCTCCGCGCACCCCGGGCCGGCCGGGGAAGGGGCTTGGGCGGGGTGAGGGGGCTCCTCCGGCCAGGCCTCGCGGTTGGCGCCGGCCCGGCTAGGGCAGGGGCCGAGGGGCGAGTAGGGGGCCCTTTGCCTCTGAGGGGGACGGGAGGTCCCCTCGGGCGCTGGGGGGCTCGAGCGGGCATGGCTTGGCGCGCGCGGAGCGGGGGAGGGGCGAGCTCGGGCGGCGTCAGTGGCGCAACCGCCACCCCTCCCCAGGCCAAGTTTGAAAAAAGGATGCGGTTCCCGCCATTTTTCAAGCCTAAAAATAAAACTTTCTCCGGCATTTCTCTCGCTCCCTTTTTGCCCCCCGGGCCTTCCCCAGTCCCGGCCTCCCAGGGCGGGCCTTGCTTGGCCCGGGGCCGCCGGTGTGGCGTAGGCGGCTTCTCCCTTCCCCCGTGCCGCCGCAGCGGAGCCCGGGGGCCCCTGCCTGAGAGGCTGGCCCCTCGGTGTGGGCGGGCGGCGGCGGCTCCTCGCGTCAGCCGGGGCGCGCCACAGGCCGACACAGCGCCATGTTGGCGACCTCTCGTCTCCCTCCGCCGCGTGAGCCGGCCTGCTGGCTCGGCCAGCCGGGCCCTGCCCGTCCGCACCGGCGGTGGCTGTGGGCCGCCGCTCCCCGGGCCGAGCCTGCGGCTTGTATGGTGTCCGCCTCGCCAGGGCTTGGCTCGCTCTGGCTGGAGCCGCGCGCTCCGGCCGCCGCCGACTCATCTCTTGGGCGCGCTGCCGTCTCCCTCCCCGCTTCTTAAAAGGGCAACGCCAGGCGACCGCCTCCGCCCCGGTCGAGCGTCGGGGGTACGGGCGGGCCTCGGCTGGGCTCGCGGGCCGGGCGGCCTCTGTCCTCGCACGTGCTCCAGGGCCGCCGACCCAGGCCGGCACTCGCCCGCTGCGGCTGCGTCAGCGGCGGGTGGACGTTTAAGAATCGGCTTTCTTTTCTCCGCTGGCCCTCCCCGTGAACTAGAGCGCCTTCCCGCGGCCGGGCGCGGGGCCATGTTTCCTGGCCCCCGCGCGGGGAGGCCGTGCCTCTGCCAGACCCCTTCTTCGGGTGAGCGGCGTCTTTTGGCCCTGGGGCAGCCGATGCTGGCGATGGGCGCGTTTCGTGCAGTCAGGGAGCTATGGGTAACAAGTTGCCAACTTGTGGGAATTCGTCAACCGGCTTTCCCTTGTGTGCATGAGGTTTTGAATTCCTGAGGTCTCCACAAAGGAGGTGCCGGGTCGCTGCACCTCGTGGCCTCTCCGTTTGTCCCTGGAGGACCTCGGGGGGTGGGCGTCTCGACTCGGTGCTCTGGGTTTTTAAGGTTGAGGTTTGACCTCAGTGGTCCCTTCGGTCCATCAGTCAGACATTTTGTGTCGGCCACGTGCTAGTATATTGAACCGTTAAGCTTCTTCATACTGTAAACCTTGTAGAGTTGTGATCTCATTTTGAGGAGTTGTTAATTTAAGACGTCTGAATTATTACTGCGTAGTTCCAAATGAGGAGAATGTGGAGGAATTAGATTTAGCCAAATTTTCCAAAAGAAAAGTACACATGGGTCTTCAAAGTGCCTTAAAATCTGGAATTTGAATTCTTTGAGGGTGCATACTCTTAAAATACTCAGCTAAGAGCACTGTTGCTCCTTCTGGGAAATACAGCTGGGCTAGTTGTATGTGGAATTTGTTCTTGTATGAAATAACTAATATATTGCTTTTTTAAAACGTATATATGTGCAAGCGTTAATTTTTCAAGAAATCGGCTTAAGCCTTGCCCTTTTGCCCCAAACAGGCTAGAGTCGTGTGGCTGTTTAACTTATACTGAAAGGTCAATTTGTCAGTTGCAGTATTCACATATCAGGAACTCAAAAGCCACAGGTGACTAGTGGCTACTGTATTGGACTGCACTCTCCTACTGTAATCCACTGTTTTTTTGTTTTTTAATATATGACCTTTTTAAAAAATATATCTTGACTTTTTTTAAAATTTATTTATTTATTTTTGGCTGTGTTGGGTCTTCGTTTCTGTGCGAGGGCTTTCTCTAGTTGCGGCAAGCGGGGGCCACTCTTCATCACGGTGCGCGGGCCTCTCACTATTGTGGCCTCTCCCGTTGCGGAGCACAGGCTCTAGGCATGTGGGCTTCAGCAGTTGTGGCTCGCTGGCTCAGTAGTTGTGGCGCACGGGCTTAGTTGCTCCGCGGCATGTGGGATCTTCCCAGACTAGGGCTCGCACCTGTGTCCCCTGCATTGGCAGGCGGATTTCTAACCACTCTGCCACCAGGGAAGTCCGTAATCCACTGGTTTTATTAAATAAATATTTGAGTACCAACAGTATGGTAGGGCCTGGAAAAGCAGTGTGAACAACGCAGAGAGCAGCCCCTTCCCTCCTGAAGCCTCAGAACCTAGTGGTGCCTGTTGCACTGTGCAAGTAAGGGGGCCTTGGGAGAGAGTCGTGGGAGCCAGCCAGGATTGTGGGGTAAAGAATGGCCCCCCTTGGGCTTCCCTGGTGGCGCAGTGGTTGAGGGTCCGCCTGCCAATGCGTGGGACGTGGGTTCGTGCCCCGGTCCGGGAGGATCCCACATGCCACGGAGCGGCTGGGCCCGTGAGCCATGGCCACTGGGCCTGCGCGTCCGGAGCCTGTGCTCCGCGACAGGCCGCAGTGGTGAGAGGCCCGTGTACCGCAAAAAAAAAAAAAAAAAGAATGGCTCCCTAGGGACTCTTACAGGGAGACTGAGTAGGAGTTAGGTTCTTAAGAGGGGAAAGCTTTGACCTTAAACTGAAGGCTTTGGCGGGTGAGGGGAAGCTGTAGGAAATTTTAAAATGAGAGTTTAAAAATGTTTTGCACAAAAGCATCATCTTTAAGGTAAGTGAGAAGTTCCAAGATGATTCTAAGTCAGCTAGTCACATGGCTACATATGTTTGTTGTGGAGCCAGCTGTTAAAGAGTAGCCTTGACCTCTGGAATCCTGCAGACTCTTGTCATTTGGGGAAAGAAGAAGAACCCTGTCTCTATTGAATGTATTGGTATAATGATAGGAGGCTCTTAAATGCACAGCACAGTGTATTCCTTGGTTGACCTTGATGTCATCAAGTGAGCTTTAAGACTGTTTGAGGAGGGTAAGTGGAGGCTTGATCATAAGTGTTTTTGTTTTAAGACCAGATGGGCTTTTTTTCCTTCAATGGAATTTTTTTTTAATAAATTTATTTATTTTTGTCTGTGTTGGGTTTTCGTTGCTGCACGCGGGCTTTCTCTAGTTGCTGCGAGCGAGGGCTACTCTTTGTTGGCGGTGCGTGGGCTTCTCATTGCGGTGGCTTCTCTTGTTGTGGAGCACGGGCTCTAGGCACACGGGCTTCAGTAGTTGTGGCACATGGGCTCAGTAGTTGTGGTGCACGGGCTTAGTTGCTCCGCAGCATATGGGATCTTCCTGGACCAGGGCTCGAAACCGTGTCCCCTGCATTGGCAGGTGGATTCTTAACCACTGAACCACCAGGGAAATCCCCAGATGGGCTTTTATTGTGAGTGTGGCTTTTTTGTTTTTATCTTGGGGTTTGAAGAAGACTCTGGTAACACTTTACTTCTTGTGTTCTTTAGCCAAAGTACATGAGACAGACCAAGATAATAGGTTCCATTTCACCTGTTATAAACCGGTATGCTCATTTCCCTAAGGGGGTGACTCATAAAGAACTATAATAATTCAGTTTTTTCTCAGTCCAAAACACCTCTTTATATCAGAGGTTTGTTCTCATAGTGGAAAAAATGGCTTAAGATGGCATTTTAAAATAATCTTCAAAAAGAACAGTGATCACTTTGTAAATACAAGCAAGGATAGGAAATATTTTATACAAAATATTACTGGTGTTGTCAGTTATTTCACTGAGATAAAATTGTATAGTACTAGAACATACCATGTATACCACAGAAATTGGTGGTGTTGTCAGATGTGAGAAGAGACATGCAGTAGCGAGATATAGATATTATCTATATTTAAATTTGTAATTTAGATATATTCCAGAATTGGAGAGAATACCTGTTCTTTATTGTGAGGCCCTAATCTTTCTATTATGCCAAACATGCCACTGATACGAGCACCTCATTAACTATGAATCTAGGGATATCTAGCCTTGATGTTAGCTCTGTTCCAGTCTTGTGTTCAAAGTTAGAAAGTCATGCAGTTCCTGTGGTTTACAATCAATGCCCCTGTGGAACACTGGTGGGCTGTATGCTAGACTGAGACATTTCATATCCCACAAATAAGAGTAGTTTTTCCTTAGTCCCAATTTACTAAAAAAAATTAATTTTTAAAATAAATAACATGAGGGGACTTCCCTGGCGTTCCAGTGGTTAACGCTTCACGCTCCCAGTGCATGGGGCACGGGTTTGATCCCTGACTGGGGAACTAAGATCCCACATGCCGCATGGTGCAGCCTTAAAAAAAAAAAAAGGAAAAAAAAGGCAACGTGAGAAGAACCTTTCCCCCACCTTTTGGCATTTATCGTTGTGTCTGTTGTGATGTGATTTTGAGCTCCGTGGAATATTCTTAATTGGTTGCATAGCAGCTAATTGGGTTCTTTTCCTTGTATAAGGAATACAGTCTTCATTGAAGAAAAATTTGATACAGATAAGCTAAAAAAATAGTAGATATAGATGAGGGAAAATTTAAAAACTCAGAAGTCTCATACACACCCATCCTACCATCTAGACATTCTGGTGTATAGTTCACGAGAATGTTTTTTTCTAAACTCAGATCATGCTATTAATGCATATAATATCTTGTTAAAATATAGTAAACATCTTTATCTTTCTCTGGCACAGTTTATTATTTTACAGCCTCATTGTTAACGTCTGCGTAGGTCATAATTTTTTAATTTTTTTGAGGTACGCGGGCCTCTCACTGTTGTGGCCTCTCCCATTGTGGAGCACAGGCTCCGGACGCTCAGGCTCAGCGGCCATGGCTCACGGGCCCAGCCGCTCCGCGGCATGTGGGATCTTCCCGGACCAAGGCACGAACCCGTGTCCCCTGCATCGGCAGGCGGACTCTCAACCACTGCACCACCAGGGAAGCCCTGCATAGGTCATAATTTAACCATCCCCATTAGGTGGTTAGAAGGTTTTTTACTGTTTTAAGTAGTATTGAAATGAACATTTTGTAATGTGAATCTCTGTCAAATTGCTTTCTAGAATGGTTCTCCCCACCAGTAGGGTATGAGTGTTTCCTTCCTTCATACCAACAGTTCTGCCATCCAAACACATTTGAGAACTGCTAATGTTCTATTCTACTGTCATTTTGCAAACATTATTTTAAAATAATAGTAGGGTGGAAGGTTTGAAGACTGGTTAACTCAGAAAGATGGAAATTATCAAGGGTGGCAGGAGTTACTTTCCACATTTTTGGACATATTTCCACATATTTTGCTTACTATAATAATCATGTATTTTCTAACAAAAAAATTGATAACTCAATGATTTTTAATCCTCTGTATCTTCTTTTCCCCTCTTATAACACTTGTAATTGATGATTGGGGAAGGTCACTCAACCAGTTACAGAAAATTGATTTTCTTTTTTTTTTAAGAGTAGCTAGGGGGGCTTCCCTGGTGGCACAGTGGTTAAGAATCGCCTGCCAATGCAGGGGACACGGGTTCGAGCCCTGGTCCAGGAAGACCCCACATGCCACAGAGCAACTAAGCCCGTGCGCCACAACTATTGAGCCTAAGCTCTAGAGCCCACGTGCCACAACTGCTGAAGAGAAGCCACTTCAATGAGAAGCCTGCACACCGCAACAGAGTAGCCTCCACTCACCACAACTAGAGAAAGTCCGCGTGCAGCAACGAAGACCCAGAGCAACCAAAAATAAATAAATTTTAAAAAAAAAAGAGTAGTTAGGGAAGTAGGAAATGAGAGCAAGTTGGAGAGGATGAAAGGAAAATTCCTTGATATCCTATGGGGCTCCTAGCCCCAATCCCTGTAACTTGGTTGCAATATATTTCAAAATTTGCATTGAAAAACTAGCGTATCAGCTTTGCTGGTAACTATCAAAAACAAAAGTTGAATAGGAAACAGTTTGGATTTTTGTCCTTAGCTCTTAAGTGTTTACCTTAAATTAATGTTTGAGAAAAAACTAGTTTAGTTGGAAGATGAGGAATGAAGAAGAGTGAATTTGGTCCCCAAAGTTAAGTCATCTTTCTTCAATCAGAAAGCCTGGTAACTCTGCCTTGGATCAAATAGCTCCCTGAGTTGTGCCCACAAATGTACAAGTGCCTGCCCAACCTTCCCTCCTGGGAGGATTGGGACATAAGGAGGAAAAACTAGGGTCGCTTTTTCTTGATTAGAACCTCCCATTTATTCTGGGTCTAGATTGGGATGCCATGGCATTGTATGTCCCCCACCCCATGTACCTTCCTTTGTAAGGCAGTCTGGATCCCTTCACCCTCAAGAAGGAATTGGGGAAGAGGGGAGGCTTAGTTATCTCAAATGCTGCTGACACAATGCCTGAGAGCAGAAACCTTTTCACCAGGGTCCTGTTTAGAACTTTAGGCTGGCTAGAAGGCTGCTTATGACAGGCTTTCCAGACCTGTCATCCTTGGGCACAGCCCTGAGTGGACCCTCCTTTGGTCTCTGCTTTCTGCAGTAATTTCTCACTCTGCTCTGTGCTTGTTTGTGGCTCATCTTCTTACTGTGCCTCTGGAACTTTGTTCTGGGGTTAGCCCATTTCTTTACTACGTGCTTAGCCTTCCTGGAAAAGTCTAGGGACATGATTTCACTGCTGAGCCATACAGCCCAGCCCTTCCCTGTACTCACCCCAGTACATTCTGTTGCCTCCTACTCAAGGAGAAAATTAAAGGTCTCAGGTGTGCGTTCCCTGACTTCTCACTCTCCCACTTACAAACTTACCTGCACCTGTACCCATCCTAGCCATCTCTTCTCCGTGAAAGAGCTGCCCATCCTCAATAAGAGTAGAGTAACATCTCATTTTTAATATGTATATTTTATAATTTGTTGTCGCTGCATGATTTTTTTGTTTACTGATGATTTATATTTTTATGGCTTGTCTGCTTTTTTTGTCATTTCTTTTGGGGTGTTTGGTTTTTTCCTCACTTAGGGTAAAAACAGTATCCTCAAGAAAAACAACAATATGCAAATACCTAGAATTTCCATATGTCAAGAAAGGTCACAAAAAAGTGTTGAGAGGGATTGGCTGCCATTTTAAATAAAGAACTCAAAACTCAGAGACTCTAATGTTTATATTTTTTTTCACCTAGCAATAGATTGTGAGGAAACAATCCTTATTACAAAAGAAATTTCACATAAAAAGATAGCATGGCATTATATATAATAAACTTGGAAACATGTTCAATAGGGAGGATTGTAATTTATGGTGCATCCATACACTTTAATTTCTTTAGCCATTAAAAAATATTTATAATTGTTAAAATATGCTAAGTAATATTGTTTCATCTTGCTGTATTTAAAATATACAAAGACTGAAAAAAAACCCCAAAGTATTAAGTGATAAACAGCAATATGCTTTGCATTAATGTGATTATGCTTAAGATCAGAAAGTAGGTTCTCTTCATACTCAGGTTTCCTCTGTTTCATCATCTGCTCATTCCCCTACAATCCAGACACAAACCCCAGTGCCATTTTTTCTGCATTTGACAGTTGTGAAGGCTCCTTCTCATACTGGGGTATGGTGGTAACTAAAATAGACATGACCCTGCCATCATGAAGCTTGATGAAATTTCAAGGCTAGCAGTGACCTTTTTTAAAAATTATTTTATTTTAAATATTTATTTCTTTATTTGACCCCACTAGGTCTTAGTTGTGTCATGGGGGATCTAGTTCCCTGACCAGGGATGGAACCTGGGCTCCCTGCATTGGGAGCGTGGAGCCTTAGTCACTGGACCACCAGGGAGGTCCCTAGCAGTGACCTTTTTTTTAAACTTTATTTTTTTTAATAGATTAATCTCATCATAGAAATGTTAAATAAGGTTATGGAAAAGTCGTCCAGCCAGTCACTTTCTCTCCCTGAGAAGAATATAAGAAAATGAATGTGTGATATGTGACATAAATGAAAACATTTTATACATTTTGTACCTTTTTCATCATACACTGTATCCTGGAAATGAGTCCTTTGTTGAAGGACAGTTATATTGTTATCTAATTTTTTTCAATCCTTTTTTTTCCCCCTCAGTAACTTCTTATGCCTTATTTCATAAACCTTTCTAGGTGTTTGAAACTAATGCTTCACCTTTGGGTACTACTGATTCTTCTCAAGTCACCTTTGCAGGATCCCCCAGGTTTCATCCTTGGTTCTCTTCCTAGGAATTCCATCTTTTCACTACTGTCTCTACCCTGATGACTTCCAAATCAGAACTTAAAACTAGAACTCCCACGAACTCCAGACCCTCATGTCCAGCTGCCTGGGGATACTTTCACCTGGACTTCTCATGAGAACTTTAAACTTGGTATTCTTCATGGTATTCATTAAATACCTGCTCCCCCCCTACCCCGACCCCATCCCCAAAGCTGTTCCTTTCTGTTTCCATCCAGCTACATAGTTCCCATTTCTTTAAACCAGAACCTCAATTCCTCTCCATCATCTTTCATACTCAGCAGTTAGATTTGCAGATTTGGACCACTTTAACATTTTTTTTTCCCTCCCAATTTCTCCTTGATTCCTAT
>NW_006788521.1:2624326-2644477 GCF_000442215.2 Lipotes vexillifer | reverse complement strand
GTTCTAACTCTTTGATGACTCTAGTTAAAGCAGAATTTTACCAGTTGAGAGAAATGTCCAAGAGGTACACCCATGGGCTGGGAGGCAAAATGGCTATCTAAATTCCTCCTTACTTGGCTTTTGGCATATTGGTGTCATTCTGTATAATGTTTTTGGATTCTGTCAGATATAGTCATAGAAAACCCCCCAAATCAAATAGAAACATTTAGTTGTATTGCAGTATACTACTTAGGTTGGTGGATGATTACAGTTGACCTTTTTTTTTTTTAATGATTTGCTGGTTTTACTTTTTTAAATAAATGTATTTATTATTTATTTATTTATTTTTGGCTGTGTTGGGTCTTTGTTGCTGCGCCTGGGCTTTCTCTAGTTGCGGCAATGGGGGCTACTCTTTGTTGCAGTGTGCGGGCTTACCATTGCGGTGGCTTCTTTGGTTGCGGGGCACGGACTCTAGACGCGTGGGCTTCAGTAGTTGTGGCACGCAGGCTCAGTAGTTGTGGCGAATGGGCTTAGTTGCTCCGTGGCATGTGGGATCTTCCCGGACCAGGGATCGAACCCGTGTCCCCTGCATTGGCAGGCGGATTCCCAACCACTGTGCCACCAAGGGAAGTCCTCCTACTTTTTTTTTTTTTTTAATACAAAAGAAATACGTGCTTGTAGAAAACAGTACAGATAGGAATAAAGTAAATAGCAAAGGTCTTTGTCATTCTCCTGCACCCTTTCCCAGAGGTTACTTTCTCAGTATTCACTATGCCCCAAGCACTACTTTCTATAACAGTTCTACTTTACAGATGAGGAAACTGAGACACAGATAGGTTAAGTGACTTGCCTAAGGTCACACAAGTTGTGAGTGGCAAAGCTAGAATTCAACCCTAAGCATCTGTCTCTGGAGCCCAGCTCTCCTCAGTCTACCTTAAGTTTTCAGATGTGCTAATTTTCATCAGAAGAGGAAAGAATGTCCGAGGTAGCTAGAGAAAAGTGGAAGGAAGGGAAGAAAGAAACGAAAGGAATAATGGGCCTATATGCATCCTGAAAGCAAGGCCTCTGAAGAGGGAGTAGAGTAATAAGAAGTAGTGAAGAAGCGAGCAAGAAGTTGTGGTGTTGTGGGTGTCACTGACTCTCTAAATCAGTTTCCTTCTCTGTAACTGAGTGAAGGGTATGGTGGTACAAAGAAAAATGAGTAAATTCTCCATAAATGTTAGCAATTGCTAGAGTAGTATCCTTGGATTTTGTATGAGAGAATGAAGATAATACTAGCCCCTATTTTCATTTTAGAACTTTCAGCATCTCCTCATACATGCTTGATTAATGCTATTAAACGTGTTAGATTCACTGCAAGAATGCCTTTGGCAGTTAAAACTAATTTGCATCAGTGTAAATTTATCAAAACGTGTTTAAAACTTGCAAGTTTCAGAGTCAGCCACAGAGCAAGAATGGCAGTAGGGATTATCATGGTAGATATTCACACAGTAGACTTTATTAAATAATCAGTATTCACAGTCTTCAGATGTGATACCTTTGGATGGATTTGAATTCTGAATTTCAGGACCTCCAAATAAGGAGATTTTGTTGCTTGAAAAAAGAACCTAATGTCTAACAGTTCTCTCCCTTAGAAATACTTTCTTACATGTAACACAAAATGATCTTTGTTTTGAATTAAGGCCTCTTGCATCTTGATCTTTTCCTAGTGTCAGAATAATCTTAGTAAAGATTAATAAGACCAAAAGTAGAAACGTATAGTCCAGAAACCTGTAGCCACAATCTCTTAGTGACCTTGATGGGAAGAGTGAAGCTTTCCTCTTTTCCTTGTGTCAGTCTCCTGGGCCTTGAGGAAGACTCGGCCTAAAGGGGTTGCAGGGGTTGTGGGGGGGTATCTTCACTCCGCATTTGTAGTTAAAGCTGCCCCTTGCAGAAGAGACTTGGGAAAAGGAATAAGGGGGATAACATTTCTTCACTTATCTCGTAAGAACTGTAGTTTCTGTCTCTGGAAAGTAAAGAGTTTAAATCTTTATTTGTATCATGGTGTGACATTCCACCCTTGATATCTATTAGAATATTGTTACTAAAGGCTTAATCATTTTTCATTTATTTATAACTGTGACCTAGGTCTAAGTTGAGGCTGCCACTGTATGTGGGTGGTTTGGTGGGTATTTATGGTTGGAGTTTTTGCATTGTTTTTTGTTTTCTGCATGTTTTTTAAAGCTTTTCTTCCCCACTTTGTCACCCACAGGTTCGAGAACTTGTCCTGGACAATTGCAAATCAAATGATGGGAAAATTGAGGGCCTAACAGCTGAATTTGTGAACTTAGAGTTCCTCAGTTTAATAAATGTAGGCTTGATTTCAGTTTCAAATCTCCCCAAACTACCTAAATTGAAAAAGGTAAGTGCTTTTTCTTTAACAGTAGAAGAGAGAACCATCCTGCGGAAGGGAAAAATATATGATTCTATCTGTAAGGAAGCATTTAGTGTAGCAGAAAGCATATGGCCTTTGGAACTGGGCAGATCTGGGATTGAATTCCAGCTCTAACATTTCCCTGATGGGTAAATCTTCCTCAGGTTACTTAATCTCTCTAAGACTCAGTTTCCTCATCTGTAAACTTGTGATACCACCTGACCTTGCAGAATTGCTGTGATGTTTGGAAATAATGCATGTTGGGTGCTGAATAAATAGTAGTTATGAAGAATAATTATTTTGTGAATAATTTATTACTTGTTATGAATCTGTTGCTATGATGTTAACTCATTGTTCTTAGTATGCTCTGGTTTAGGAACCACAGGTGCCTCCCATTCTTCGTGTTTTATGTTGATTAAGGGAGAATTGAAGTATAGACATTTCAAATTTGTAGTCTATGTTATTTCAAACCCATTATGTAATTCTTAATGACTAGGAAGTTTAAAATGTGTTGTGATTGACTGCAAGAGTTCCTTTTAACAAAACTGCTGTACTTCCCTATCCTAGTTGACGGCCCATTGTTAGGGCTTTATTGGTCTAATTATAAACCAATCGCTATCCCCCCTAATAACCCCCCCCCAAAAAAAAACAACAAACAAAAAAACCTCAAGAAAAATGTTTTTTTTCATGTCCTTGCACGTTGCCCTGTCACAAAGCCCCAGATTGTCAGAACTGGAAGAAACTTAGATCTTCTAGCCTTGTTTTACAGGCACAGCAGTAGACCCAGAAAGGTACAGTAATTTGCCTAAAGCCACCCACAGAAGTGGTTAGTACTGGAACCAAAGCTAGAACCCATATCTTCCTATTTGCTAATCCAATATCTTTTCCATTACATACAAAAATGTTTGTGGTCATGGCAGTGTTGCAGAATTCTCCACTGTTTACCTAATCTCTTTATTAGGGAGTTTAAGTTGAACCTTCATCTAAAAAAGATACACATAGAAAACTGAAATCAAATTGAGGCAGAGGACAAGTAGGCTGTTCCTGTAGCTTCCTTGCTTGAATTCTGAGAGGGACTTGTTTTCTGATTAAGTACATGAATTAAAATCCAGAAGTGCTTTTTACTTATTTGCCTTTTTTAGGTAATAAATGCTCAGGAAGTCCTCATGAGTTTCAGGGCAACCCTCCTGTCAGAAAGAATTCTGTTATGTTTAAATTTGTAAATTTTTTTCTTTTTTCTGACAGTCATTTCCTTTAGAGGTTCAAGTGTAATCCTTTTATGTTTGCATAGGTTATTGTGACATTGGAAGCTCTGATAAGCCCATAAAAAACTGATGGCTTTTTAGCCTGTATCTACATAAACTTGATGCTAGCAGGTCCCTAGTATGTGTTTTGTGTTCTGTTCTGCATTCCTAGCATCCTGGTACATTTTCCTGAATTACCATGGTCTGTGTACTATCACACTTATTCAGAAAGTCAGTGTATCAGGGAACAGTGTATCAGTGTATCAAATCCTTCTGAAGTCCTATTAATCACTTACCTTGTAGGGTCAGAGAGGGAGGAATAGAGATATCTGTAAACCAAACTTAAAGGCACATTGCGTGTTCTCACAGCTGATTTTCTTCCTGCCCTAGAGCACAGATTGTTTTTTTTTTTAACAAGAAACAGGTTCTGAAAGAAATTTTGGTGTATAAATGTCGCAGGTTTCCTAAATTTACACATTGATTTCATTTCAAAATAAATATGCCACTAAATGCTTTGGCAGATTGCCTTGTTATCTCTACTCCCTAAGATACTCATGTTGAAAGGATGTGAATACTACATATGTCAAAATTATAACCAACCAAGAGAAATTTTAGATATTTTACTGCACTGTCCCATCAGAAGGAAAAAAATGTATTGAAATGTTGCTTTTTTCTCTTCCGAAATGCTTAATAACACCAAAGCAGCAGACTTACTGTTTTTTAAACTCATTCTTTCAACGAATATTTAAATTTTTAAAAGTTCCTCTATTCTGCATCATGTACTTCATTTCATTGCATGCCAGACTAAATTGCATACGTTGTCATGCTGTTCTAGGTACATAGCACAGTGGGGAGCACATTGAAGCTAGCCTGCCTGGCTTCAAACCATAGGTTCACCGATGTAACAGCTGTGTGATCTGTGGGCACTTACGTAGTCTCTTCATAGTTCATTTTTGTCATCTGTAAATGGGGGTAATAATTCTTCCTACCCCATAGGGTGATTGTGAGATCAAATGAGTTCATGGATTTCTAGTGCTTTGAACAGTGCCTGAAGTACTATGTAAGGGTTAGATACAGTTACCATTGTTGTTGGCAGTTAAAAGAGAATTGAAACTAGCTGTCTGGCTTTAGTTTTCTTCATCTGCAAAATGAAGAGTTTGAATTAGATGCTCTTGACCATCTTATTTTTCCTGGCTCCAATTTCTTTCACTCTAAGGGTCCAATATTCCTTGGTGAAGGCTCGTTCCTTCATTGGCACACCACTTGCTATGCTACTTGACCTGCAGCTAAGAAATTAGAGTGGGTTCTTACAAAGGCTAGTGCCAGGTTTGTGCAAGAAGTGTCCTCTGGGGAGTTGGTTTCGTCAGCCCTGAAGCTGTTGCCCCAGTCCCTTTTTCCAAAGTCATGGAGCTTCTTTAAGGGCTTGTACCATTCCTGTAGCCTTCAGAGCAACATTCCCTGGTGGCTTCCAGATGTAGAACTCCATGGTGAGCCAACACTGAACAGAACCAGATTAGGTTTCAAGTGGGCATTGTGAGCTTTGCTTGGCACACAGAATAGCTGCTCAGAATGCACAGACCATTTACCCTTCCTGGCAGGTATAGAGTATTACAAATTCTCAAAGAATTCTCATTTGCTTTGACCCACTTTTTAGGTTAGAAAATGTATTTGCTGATGTTAGGGGCCAGCAAACTGTTAAAATTAGCAGCTGGTTAAGAAAATACAACTCTTCTAATCCTAACATGTCTCTCCTTCCCAGAAGTGTTCCTGGGATCTGTAAACTACTTATTTGGGTTTAATCAAACAAAATGAGCACACCTGCCCTAATAAAAATAGAGATCATTTGATCTTGGTGTTTGAGAACTATTCGTTATTTATAACACTTTAATGATATGTGTTTCTCTGTGTGTATTTGTGTGCTGTGTGCATTTTCTCTTAACAGCTTGAGCTCAGTGACAATAGAATCTTTGGAGGTCTGGATATGTTAGCAGAAAAACTTCCAAATCTTACACATCTAAACTTAAGTGGAAATAAACTGAAAGATATCAGCACCCTGGAACCTTTGGTAAGTAATCAAGAATTTGAAAACCAGGACTTATTGGTCATTTTCATTTTCATATTTCTTTATTGTGAGGGAAATAATTGGAATAATAATTGACTGAGAAAATGGTGGTTTTTTTATAGTACTTCTTATAGAAAGAGTCAGTTTTAAGGAATCAGGGCCTCTTTAGTTATACGTGTTCCTGTGACTTTGCTCTCCCTCCCTTATTATTGTGGTAGCTTCCTTCAAAGGGGAATTCTTTTCTTTTTTGTCCTTTTTAAATGTCATATATTAACTATAGCCTTAAACATTTATCTTAAAATTGTTTCCCCAGACTGACCAGACTTTTACAGAAAAGGCTGTTTATATTGGGTGACATATCTGATCTGTAGATGGAACAGGCCAAGGGCAGCTCCGATGAGTTTTAGGTCTTTTAATTCATGATCTTGTGTTGTAGCTGGATCACTGTTGCCTAAAGTTTTGCATGGGAACCCCCAGATTCTCCTCAGTCTTACATACTGGGATAAGCTATGGAAAGTTAAATGCCAGTTGGGTTATAGACTTGCTGTGTGACCTTGGGCAAATTGCTTCTTCTCTCTGGGCCTCAGTTTCCTCACTTATAAGAAGCAGGAAGGATAATAATCCCTGCCTAACTTACCTCACTTAGGAGTTCTGAGAATAAAATAAGGTAATGCACTTATTTTGCTTTGTAAGTTGGGAAGCTGTGTTAATGGGGGTCCAGTCTAGTGGAACTTGTAGTGACCAGAAAAGAGCTTCTGGAGGCAGGGGTTAACGCAGGGTAGCGGGTAGCCCCACAGCCTGTTCTCTTTGGCTGCCACCTGGAAATTCCTATTCCATTCAACAATTCAAGATTCTTAAATGACTTTTTTCCCCAAATATGAGATTCTATTCATAGAAGTAGAATTCTATTTTAATAAGGCTAATGAAACTCAAACTTGTTTCATATCACCCAAAGAAGTTTGTGGCAGCTTTCTGGGTTTTTTTTTTTTTTTTTTTTTTTTTTTTTTTCTGTTGTACATAAAGTCAGTATTTCCATCTGACTTACCTTGCAAACATTAATTGGGAGAGGGGCTATACAGCAGATAGGAGCTGTCTTTCAGGATCCAGCAGAGCAGAACCCAAGAGGATAAGGCATCCTTCTGCTATCTCTATCTTTTCTGATATCACAATATATTAAAATATTTGCACTTCATATCATTTGTACAGAATGTGCTGTTGATATTTCAAGAGAAGATAGAGTTAAATTATGACTTTTAATAAAGAGGATTTCCTGCTAAAACTATAGGGTCTTTTCCCTCCTGATAGTAATTGAGGGTCTGTTCCAATGTAGATTTAGTCACTGTTTACCGAGTCCCTTTGTTTTTACGTTTCATTAAGTAGACCACATTTAGCTCATTTCTCATAAATGTTTCGAGCCTGTTCACCTTTGCTCCATGAATTTTGTCCCCTTTTTTCTGTTACCAGTTCACTCAGATACTTGGGCTCCCTACTTTTTCACTAGTTCTGTTTTCCTCCAAATCAATCCCCATTTCCAATGTTTAAGCAAACATTTATTGCAGTTTGCTTTATTCAAGGATGTTAACATTTGCCCGTGTATTCTCATGTAATGCAAAGAAGAGGGAATGTCCTCCTTTTAGAAATGAGAAAACCAAGTTTAATTACTCAGCAGCTGCAGGATAAATGGCGAGTAGGGATTCGAATCCAAGTCCATCATTCTTTCCACTGCCCTTGGGACCTGTTCTTCTCTTTTTAACCTATAAATTTATTCCATACCCAAATTGATCTAAGCTGGGAGTTCCAAAAGGAGCACTAAATTAAGTGCTGATGTTCTCCCAGTCCCATAGGGCACTCTAAGCCTTTATTGTTTGTGTTAATGACAGGCTCTCAATTTAGGGTCATTGTAAGCACAGGAACCCCTTCTCTCTAGAACAGAGTACCAGGCAGTACCTTTCCATGCTAAATCACTGGCCATTGCCTAATTCTCCTGGCAGCCTTAGTCTTCTTTGATGTTTCATCAGAAGCTTTTGTCAGTGTCCTAGCATTCAGAGGCAGAGCAGAAGCAGACATTGTGTGGGAGTTGTTCCTGACCTGGTCAGTGATTTATTAGGGCCCTTTGGTGGCTATGAAAGTCTCAATCCCCTGGGGCAATGAAGTATGAGAAAAATAATCATTATAATATTTACCATTTTTGGAGGATCTGCTATGTACCATACACTGTAGTGGTTGCTTTATGTATGTTATCCCATTAGTAATCCTCAACATTTCTATAAAATGGATAGAAATAGCATGGCCCTCATTTTACACATGAGGAAGCTGAGGCTTAGGAGAGGCTGAATCCCTTGTCCAGAGTCACACACTTGGCTAGGGAGTGACAGAGCCACAGTGCCACACACCCAGGGCTGTCTGGGAAAGGCTGAGCTCCTGCCATTCTCCTGAACTTTCTATTCAGATTACTGGGGGTGCTAGGTGGGTCTCCTGACGTTATAACTTCAGGATAAATAAAACTGTAGGAGAAGGTGAAGGGGGGGAATGTTGGGTCCATTTTGACTTCTGAAAGTATTCTTCAGTGGGGAAAACACCATCCTCATCCTCATCAACCACATACATTTTGAACTCCGTCTACGTTGAGCCCAGTTCTTACAGTCAATGCAATGATTGTGAATGCCTCTGCTTACTACAGGGACATTAATCGAGAGACAAAGAAGGCATCAATTCAAACTTCCTTGGACACCTTTTTTAAGAGACCTGGGCCATCCAAACCATCCCCCAAAGCCCTTCTAAATTCTAAGAAGGCAAGCAAAATTATTGTTAATAAAATGTTTAATGTTTATTATGGCTAGCCTATTAGTTTTAGGCCAAATTTCTGAAATGGTAGAGTTGTGGGGTTTTTGTTGTTGTTGTTGTTTTAAGCAGTATTTACACATTACAGTGGGATCCTGAATAATCTGTGTGTAGTGTATTTTGGGCCTTAAAGCACAATTTTACTGCTTTAAACAGTTCTAGAGTCCTACATTATTGGGGGTTTTGTTGTTTATTTGCTTTCACTTTGTTTTCTAGCACACTGTGTGGCATGTCCGAATTATTTATAATGGGTCCTTTCTGAAGAAGTAGCAAAAAATGTCACAGATTCAGAGTTGCAGAAACAGGAAAGCCTTGGAGGCCCTGTGTACTAGGCTAGTTGATAGAATTAGAAAACGGGCTTGGGGCACTGTTGAGCATTAAAGATCTGGAGTTGTATGTATTTTTGCACATCCATTCCTAGGAAATAATGTTGAACAGTAAATGGCTCATTCCTTTGAGTGAAGAATTTATACTGAGCCTCTGGGAAAGCTGCCTAAATATATTCGTGGTTCTATCTTAGCTGGTATAGAGTCAACCTTTCTGGGAAGAGAAAAGAGTTCTACAGTTGTCTGGGGTGGTATTTCAGCATTTTTTTTCCTCTTTGTCAAGAAGTCATACCTGGGCTTCTGGGGGGTCAGGGGCTGTCCAGTAGGGAAGCTAATCTGAAAGCTACATGACAGAAAAGCAGTTCTCCCGATGATCAGAAGGGCTGGGGACAGCTTTCTTAAGACCTCAGTGTACTGACTTACATAAGCACATTATTGGATCCACAAAACTCTTGAATCACTGTACCTTGGTGTTTTGAGGAGTGCATTTGTCTGTTGCTGTAACACTGTTCTGTGTTCCATGCTTGGCTCCATGTTCCCAAGGGCTGTTCAGTGAGAATAAAACCAGTGTGGGAACCTCTTTGATCAGGAAGACGAAGATTTGTGAGTGCAGGGATCATCAACCCCTTCCTCTAAAGGACCAGATAATAGATCTTCTAGGCTTTGTAGGCCATGCAGTCTCTGTCACAACTACTCCACTTTGCCATTGTAGCATAAAAGAAGCCATACATAATACATAAACAAGTGAGTGTGGCTGTGTTCCAATAAAACTTGGTTTACAACTACGGGAGGCAGGCCGGAGTGGGCCAGCCAGCTGTCATTTGCCAAGGCCTGCTTTAGAGCACAGATTTTCAAATGATTTTGTAACTCCCAAGAACTACACAGACACCTCAAGTCCTGCAGACAACGTTTTGTTTCATCTTTGTTTCTTCCCAGGTCCTTGTGAATGTTGAAATAGATCTCCCAATAAAGCATCGAAGTCTTTAAACATCAACATTTATTTTTTTGCAACTTGCTTCATACAGAGATCCTCTCGGTAGTTTTTTAGAGAATGGCAAACTTTTCTCTTGACTCAGAACCATTAAAAATTTATGAAGCCGTATACCCATATGCCCCCCAAGCCCCTATTTTGAAAGGCACCAGGCCTCACAGTACTTCACATTTTGTGTTTTACTCTTGATCGGTTGGCCCCCCTCTTCTGCTCCCTATGAGGGTCTGTTGTCGCTTTCTGTTGCTGTCTCCTTACTTGCCTGTAATACTAACTCTGCCCTCCCAATCTCTTAATTCACCCTTAATCAAAACTTAATAGACCTGGTATTGAAATACTAGTACACTGATGTATTAACAAATGAAGATCTGAGTAGAATACGTGGACATTTTCCTATTCGCTTTGGCTGCTCAGAAAACTTCTTGGGCCAAGTTTTTAGATCTTAACTGTTTTAGATAGATGAAACTGAGGTTTCGAACAAAGAGGTATTACAACAAAACTTCAAGGTATGGTAAAATCAGAAGAATTTTACTTCAGAAAGTTCTGGTAATAGTGTCAATCTTTTCCCCCAAAATTAAAAAAGAAGAAAAGAGTGTGAAGTTTCTCTACTTGTGAAGTTTCAACTCTGAGTCCCCCTTCTTTTCCCCCAGCTTGCACTGACTCCTGTCTTCCCAGAAAATATCTGCATCACCACACTTTGTGCTTTACTAGGTCCTGTTCTCGAGTGTTTCCCATCTATGTCCCCAAGTAGAAACGTCAAGGATCTTGATGTTGATAGATTTCATTGAAAAATTTTTTTCCCTTCCTATTCTACCACCCCAGAGCACTGAAGACTGACTGCTTGATAACCCAGCAAGTTCTTATTGGTCATTTGATTACTCAACATTAAAACCTAGTTTTGAACCAAATTTGTTAGTCTCTGTTTTGTCTCATATTGTAAAAAGGTCCAGTTTTAATAAATTTTTCAAATTCATATTTCTTAAGACTATTCATACTGCCAAAAGAAAACAGTTCTCTGAGAGGATAGAAGTAGAAGGGAAGGACTAATTAAAAATCTAGTGACCTAATATAAAGGTTGCAAAGGACTTGAAATGTTTTCCTATGTACAAGGCTGAGTAGGTAGCAGCTAATTGAATTCAGAGCCTAGAATTTTACCTCTTTAGGAGATGGGTTTTGTTGCCTGTGTTCCTTTGGTTTAGTAGGTATGTTTCTTGATCCTTTTCCTCAGAAAAAGTTGGAATGTCTGAAAAGCCTGGATCTGTTTAACTGTGAGGTTACGAACCTGAATGACTACCGAGAGAGTGTCTTCAAGCTCCTTCCCCAGCTGACCTACCTGGATGGCTATGACCGAGAGGATCGTGAAGCCCCTGACTCAGATGCCGAGGTGGATGGTGTGGATGAAGAAGAGGACGATGAAGGTGAGTTGGCACAAAGCAACATGCAGTGAACTTAATTTCTGCTTTCCAAAGGTCCTGATTAGGCCACTGAATGCTCTTGCTATTGAGAAAAATAATTTATATCCATGCATGTAGGCATTCTGTTAAATTTGAAACTCTTAGGGCATTGAAGTCTTCAAATGATCAAAATAGAAAATGGTTTGTTAGCTAATTAGTCTTGAATTTGGAGCCTAGAGATCATAGACTGCTTCAGTCCATTTTTTGAAGTACTTGTGGTTCATGGTTTACTAAAAGGACCATTGCCTCAGGTCTCCTGCCTTTCTCCTAGCTGTTTCCCGTTCTTGGCTACTGCCAACTTATCCTTACCAACTCAGCTTTGTCAACACTTCTGGGAAGCATTTTATGATGCTGGAGACCTAGGTCCTTGTATGGGCCAGAGCATCCCCTCGCTTACCTCTTTCGTAGCACTTGTCACTCTGCCATTCTTGTCCCTTCCAACTATGCTATGATTACCTTCTTTTTTAAAAAAATTAGTTAATTTATTTAGCTGCGTCGGCTCTTAGTTGCGGCACGCAGGATCTTTTCGTTGCGGCATGCCAGCTCTCTAGCTGTGGCTTAGTTGTCCCGCGGCACGTGGGATCTTAGTTCCCCGACCAGGGATCGAACCCTCGTCCCCCACATTGGAAGGCGGGTTCTTAACCACTGGACCACCAGGGAAGTCCCTATGATTATCTTCTTATCTCTTTATTCACAGGGCCTAGCAGTTGGTAGGTACTTCGTACATGGTTTTTACATTCAAATATAAATATCTTTCCTGCTTTGATATATGACTATAGAGTTTTAAAAGGTAATGATTTGAAAGCACTATGTGTTGGATTCCATTTTTCATTAATAAAGGAAATAATTTCTAGCTATAACATGGAATTAGAATATACTTTTTATTTTTGGCTCTTTTTTTAATATATAAATTTATTTATTTATTTATTTTTGGCTGCATTGGGTCTTCATTGCTGCTCATGGGCTCTCTCTAGTTGAGGTGAGCGGGGGCCACTCTTCGCCGTGGAGCACGGGCCTCCCATTGCGGTGGCCTCCCTCGTTGTGGACCACGGGCTCTAGGCACGCAGGCTCAGCAGCTGTGGCGCATGGGCCCAGCTGCTCCGTGGCATGTGGGATCCTCCCGGACCAGGGCTCTAACCCTTGTGCCCTGCGTTGGCAGGCAGATTCTTAACCACTGAGCCACCAGGAAAGCCCGTATTTTTGACATTTGATCAAGGTTTTTTACATCCTATTATCTTTTTTTTTTTTTTTTTTTTTTTTTGCGGTACGTGGGCCTCTCACTGCTGTGGCCTCTCCCATTGCGGAGCACAGGCTCCGGACGCGCAGGCTCAGCAGCCATGGCTCACGGGCCTAGCTGCTCCGTGGCATGTGGGATCCTCCCGGACCGGGGCACGAACCCGTATCCCCTGCATCAGCAGGCTGACTCCCACCCACTGCACCACCAGGGAAGCCCCATCCTGTTATCTTTAAGAATCTTTGTATATTTTCTACCCAAACTATCCCTCCTGATTAGCTTGTGCTTTCCTTGCACAGTGACTTGTTTACTCTGAGTCACTCTTAGGGATAAAAGGTTTCTCACCTGAGTGGCTTAGAGGAAGCAGAGCTATGAGTGATCACATCGATCAGCATGAAGAAAACTTATTCTTCTAGCATTCCTGATGTTGCTAGAATTTGCAGCATTACTGTATTTGAAGCGTTATTTTCAATATCTCTTTAAAGATGACAGTTTATAAGACAGAAATGGTTTAAGAAAAGGGGAGAACATCATCAGGCACCTTGGTTGCAATTAGTGGGAGAGTACTCTGGAAGCATTTTACAGTTTGGTTTTGCAGCAGGTTTGAGACAAGGCAAAAAGAGATGGGATGTTAGATGGTAAAGTGGACGCTGAATAGGATGTTTCATGTTGTTCCAAATGTTTACATCACTTAGTCCCTTCATTGCTTGTTCTCAGTTTTTCTTAAAAACCAGTCTGGTTGTCCATATTTAAGTCCACCTTAAATGGGTTGAGCAGCCACCCATGTGCAGGAGCCTGTAAAGAAAATTCCTTGGAGAGTGGAAGGCAGTTCTTGAGAGCAAGATCAGTCAGGCAACAAGTATTTGAGAATTTCCTATGTGCCAGGCTTTTAAAACTATCTAAAAATAGTTTTAAGAAAAAACAAACATGGTTCCTGTCCCTTGGAGCTTACTGTCTACTAAGAAGAGAAATGTTAAGTAATCATAACTAAATAACTAATCACAAGTGAGCAAAACGTGTGGTAATGGAGAAGCACCAGGTGTGTGAGAGCATAGGAGCTGAGACTGGGGCTCTGGCAAGTTGACCTGAGGAAGTGATGTTTAACTGAGACTCAAAGGTTGAGCCAGTGTTAGCCACACAGAAAAGAAAGGGAAGAGCATGTGGGGTCCGGAGGCAGGAGAAAGCACAGCGAGATCCAGGACCTGGAGAGGTAAGAACTAGTTGATGAGAGGCCTGCACCAAATGGAGTAGAAACACAGGACACAGGTGCCTTTCAGCCTGCCTGGCTACCACCACTGCCCCCACCCCCATCCCCATCATGGGGTTATTATGGGTGTTTCCCAGGTTCCTGATTTGCACAGCTGGTTTGTGGTGGTACCCTTACCGCAGAGGAGGGTGGTGGGTCTTTTTTGTTTTGTGTGTGTGTGTGTGACTTTTTACTATGGAGAATTTCAGACATAGACAAAGGTAGAAATAACAGTAAAACTAACTTTAACTTTCATGTTCCCATTACTGAGTTTCAGCCGTGATCTGTTCACGCCTGATATTATTTTACACACACACACACACACACACTCCTACCCACTTCTCACCTTCCTTATTTTGAAGCAAATCCTAGGCTTTGTATCATTTCATTGGTAAGTATTGTAGTGTACACTTGGTCTGCCAGGACTCCTGGCCTCTGGATTTTATGGGGCTCAGGTCAAAGGGACTGAGCCTCAGCAACTTGCAAGAAAGGAGGTGACTGTGGTTCGTGGTTTTCCCTGACATTGGTGTGGCCCAGCATTTGTCCTGTGGACCAACCCAAAGCTCCCCACCACCTGAGTAGGTGTACCTTGTGAGACACACAGGGTATTTGATGTATTCCTTTTGGACGGTTTTCAGAAGGAGAAGATGAGGACAAGGAGGAGGATGAGGATGGTGAGGAAGAAGAGTTTGATGATGAAGAGGATGAAGATGAAGACGAAGATGTAGAAGGGGAGGAAGATGAAGATGAAGTCAGTGGGGAGGTCAGTGCACCTCTTGCTGCCCTGCTTCCCATTTGTAATTGAAATAAAAGTGTGGATTGTTTAAAAAAGAAAAGTCTTCTGAAGAAATTAGTATGCTTGTAAATAGACTAATGGCAATCTCATTAATTTAACTCTTGTCCCCCTTTTAGTAAATACTGAATAGAATACATACTGAATGCTAACTAGGCAGTGCTTGGCTCTGCAGAGTAAGTTTTGACCCTTTAACTTTGGGAGGCAGCAGCAAGTTGAGTATTCATTCAGTACGGTGAGAAAACTGGAAACTGAGAACTGATGGGATGTCCTCCCCTTTGTTGTACTGAAGTGAAGGGTATGTTTACTAAGTCTGAACTTCTTGTATATCCAGCTTAATGCAGTAAATGCATTATGTACCTGCTGTGTTAAAGAGCTGAGGATGAAAAGTTGAAGAAAAATGTGGTCCTGCTCTGAAAGAGGCAGGTAGTCTAATTTATGGGACAGGCAGTAATAACAGTTATCTCTGAGGAGCTGAATACCGTAGAAGGATAGGAGCAAGGAGTGACTTTGACCCTAAAGGGGACTTGTGAATACAGGCCAAGAAAATTAGACATCATCAAAAAAAAAAAGAAAAAAAAAAATGTTCTTTTCTAGTACAAATGTAAGGCTGAGCATTTGTATAATCTCATAGGTGTCTAATGAAATTAAGTTTCTGAAAGAAGCTTTTTATAAGAAAGGGAATATGGAAGTCTTTGTCCAAACATGCTTTGAAGTTTTTAAAATTATTTCTGGAGTTACCCATTGTAAGTTGCATACTAATTAAATATGTCTTTAATTAATGCTTACTTCTGAAAAGCAATTTTTTTTTTTTTTTTTTTTTGTACGCGGGCCTCTCACTGCCGTGGCCTCTCCCATTGCGGAGCACAGGCTCCGGACGCGCAGGCCCAGCGGCCACGGCTCACGGTCCCAGCCGCTCCGCGGCATGTGGGACCCTCCCAGACCGGGGCACGAACCCGCGTCCCCTGCACCGGCAGGCGGACCCCCAACCACTGCGCCACCAGGGAAGCCCTGAAAAGCAATTTTTAAAGAAAAATTTTAATTAAGCTCATTAATTTAAGAAAAACCAGCAGTTCTCACTATATTAAAGTAGATAAAAGTAAAATTACAGTTTTCTCTTTGAATGAACTGTTAAATTTAATTGACAGTTCTTGTTTTTCTTCGTACTCCTTAACTTGGCAGAATTAATCTAATAATGATATGCTATTTACCATTCTTTAGGAAGAAGAATTTGGACATGATGGAGAAGTTGACGAAGATGAAGACGATGAGGATGAAGATGAGGATGAGGATGAAGGTGGGTTACTGCATGCACTTTGGTCCCTCTCAGTTAAAGATCAAGGGAAATGTCCATTAATTTAGAATTTGAAATCACTGAGAAAATAAAATGCCTTTGGGCCTGGTGGTCTTCAGAAGCACTTGTAAAGCCCCATTAGTGTGTGAGTACTGGTTCACCCACCTGCTCTACAGCAGTTAGTAGTGCCTGTGTGAGGATAGGCAGCCCCAGCCTCAGTCCCCACATGTGTTTTTAGACCCCATCGTTTGTGTTACTGTTAGGCATGAGATTTCTGTGTTTGGAATTTTTTCATTAAAAAAAAATCTTAATTGGTTGTAGTCTTTGCAGGGTAGATAAATAGCACCTTTCTAGTTTTATTGGTGTTATTCCTTTCCCCACCACAACCAAAACCAGTGGAACATCTGTTTATTTATTAGAAAGTAGATTCTAATGCTTGTATACGTTTCAGAGTACTGGGTTGGTTGCTGTGCTTTCTGTTGGTTCGTACTTTCTCAGCAGCATCTTCTCTCTGTGCAAGTCACAGGACTAAAATTACTTTGGATACAGCAATGATTAAGACCTGGTCTCTGCCTTCAGGGAGCTTTTTGGAACACAATTTAGTGCAGATTTAGCTAATTTCATTAAAGTAGCAGTGAGTTTTTACTAGTTGAAAAAACAACGATGTGTAGGTCTCTGTGTCTCAAATACTTAAGGAGTCTGAGAAATCTCTTTTTAGTTAATGTAAACTTGCAACAGTTTGAGTTTGCCATGTTCTAGGCTGAATACTTGTGCTATTTCATTTAATCCTCAGAATAACGCTATGGAGTCAGTGCCATTGTCCCCATGTTACAAATGAGGAAATAGGCTTAAGGAGCTCCAGAGTCCTTGCTATTTATTTTAATAAATGCTAATGTCTGATTTTGGTGACCAACAAGTGTAAGAAAAATAAACATTTGTTAAGACAGCAACTTAACTTGAGAAAACTGAGTTAACTTTGCTGTGATTTGAGGTGCTGCTGTGCATTTTACCCTTCTTGGTTCTGTGGCTACTATTTATGCTTCTTAGAATTAAAACTTCTTAATTAACAACCTGTCGATTTGATCAAGCTTACATCATTTTTTATCTCCCAACCGTTAAAAAATGCTTTGTTGTTACCTCTGTTAGCAATAATTAGGCAAAGTAAATGCCTTTCCAGTTGTCTCAAAATGAATTTTTATTATTGTACAGAAGAGGAAGAAAGCGGGAAAGGTGAAAAGAGGAAGAGAGAAACAGATGATGAAGGAGAAGATGATTAAGACCCCAAATAACCTGCAAAAAAAAGAACTGTTCAGTATTGGTTGGACTGCTCACACGGATTTGGTAGCTGTTTAAAAAAAAAAAAAAAAAGTAGCTGTGATACAAACCCCAGGACACCCACCCACCCAAAGAGCCAAAGAATAGTTCCTGTGACATTCCACCTTCCTCCACTTAGTCCCTCTTGGAAATCCACCACCAAGCTTGGGGACTTCACCCCAACAAAATTGTAAGCATTGTTAGGTTTTCGTGTAAGACTCTTGCTGTAGCGTGGATAGCTGTGATTGGTGAGTCAACGGTCTGTGGCTGCCAGTTACACTGAGATTGTAACAGCATTTTTACTTTCTGTACAACAAAGGAGCTTTGTAAATAAAATCTTAACATTTTGGGTCTGTTTTTTCATGCTTTTCTTTTCTTTTTAATGAAATTTTTTTTACATTAGGACATTTTATGTGACAACTGCCAAAAAAGTATTTTTAAGAATTTAAGTGAAATAAACACATTCCTCTTTGGTAAAGCTTAGTTGTATGCTTACATTTGTAATTTAGGACTTTTGATTGTAAGCCTGTGTTGAAACACACTAAAGAACTGGTTTCTTTGGTGTTTTTATATTAGTGGTTGTTGAGGGGAAATACACAAGTATGTAGGATCTTTGAGCATTTAACTCTAATCCTCATTCTTGATGACTGAGAGTAATGAGGTAGACTTTTGAAAAATAATGTGTGAAATTCAATGCTCTGGAGCCCCTGAAAGCCAGTAAAAATAATGTTAGATTCAAATAAGATGAATTAAGTAAAGGAGGGTAGTATAAAGGAGAAGGCTTTACTCTGAGTCCCAGGAGATCTGAATTCTGGTTCTGGCTCTGCCACTGATTTCCTGTGTGACGTTGTGTTGCCCTCTGGACTACCTCCCAGTCTATAAAGTTGAGGGGGTGTGACCAAATGGCTTCTGACAGGAAGGTCTGAAGAAAAAAATGGGCTTTGCACGAAGGCTGAAACATGTACGGTTCGGTTCGACTGACAGGTGAACAGGGTATATAGTTTGTTATCAAGACAGGCGGAATGATAAGGAGGAATGATATGTGAAAAACTTGGCTGGGGGCGGAGGGGCGTGGGTACACACTGCCTGAGGTCAGCTCAGCTTTTTTTGCGGAAGATGGAAATTTTCTCTCTTCTTACAGATCTTGAAGGGGCTTGGGGGAGGGGTAAGATTCTGCAGTCTTTATGCAGTGGCTCAACAATTTAATACATGTGCGACTACATTGTCAATTTTTGTAGTGGAAGACTTGAGGATTGTTGGTAACTCTTAGCTGTAAGCTACTGGAGTGAGTGTTTTTACACATGTAAAAGCAATGTTAAAGATTAGAAACTAATCTGATTTTATGTCATTTTAGTGTCAGTGGAGCCCCCAAATCATGTACTTTACATTAATGTCCCCTCTAGGCTTTAGAGTGGAGTTTGCTTTTTGCAAACAGCAAAAAAGACAAACCAGCCCTTGGGTGCTCATAGGAACTAGTAGGGAAGAGAAGACACATGGGAATGATATTTACCAAGACCTAGAACAAGTGGTCCAGTAAGTGTTAGAGTAATTTAGAGGTAGGAAAGGTAGCTTTCAACTGGGAGGATTAGGGAAGTTTCCTAGAAGGGAAACTATTTGAGGCGCACATGAGGATGTGAGTAGAGTTTAGAAATAGAAATGGAGAAAGTAAGGAGGAACATGATGGACAGAGGTCAGAGGTAGGGAGTTGTGTATGCTTGGCTTCAAATAGGCAAGTTTGACTAGAGAATGAGGAGGAAGAAGAATGGCAGGTGAGACTGGAGCAGTGATTTGGGACTTTATCCCAAGGGGGCTTGAACGGCAGACCTTTCTTTTGCATTCACTTTGCAAAAATGTCAGTTTGATCTACTACCTGTGGCCAGTGAGAATTCTAGGGAACTATCAAACCAGCTTTTCATTTCTATCATGCTTTTTCTTTCTTTTTTTTTTTTTTGCGGTACTCGGGCCTCTCACTGTTGTGGCCTCTCCCGTTGCAGAGCACACGCAGGCTGCGGAGACACGCAGACTCAGCAGCCACGGTTCATGGGCCCAGCCGCTCTGCGGCATGTGGGATTTTCCCGGACCGGGGCACGAACCCGTGTCCCCTGTATCGGCAGGCTGACTCTCAACCACTGCGCCACCAAGGAAGCCCTTTTTCTTGTTTTAAAATTACATTTTCCAGAAGCCTGTGACATTCAGACCTCTGGGAGGGCCTTGAGGCTTAGCTGCTCTTAATATTTATTTTTTTACTTACTTATTTATGGCTGTGTTGGGTCTTCGTTTCTGCGCGTGCGCTTTCTCTGGTTATGGCGAGCAGGGGCTACTCTTCGTTGCGGTGCACGGGCTTCTCATTGTGGTGGCTTCTCGTTGCGGAGCATGGGCTCTAGGCGCGTTGGCTTCAGTAGTTGCACCATGTGGGCTCAGTAGTTGTGGCTTATGGGCTCTAGGGCACAGGCTCGGTAGTTGCGGCACACATGGCTTAGTTGCTCCGTGGCATGTGGGATCTTCCTGGACCAGGACTTGAACCCATGTCCCCTGCATTGGCAGGCGGATTCTTAACCACCGCGCCACTAGGGAAGTCCCTGGCTTAGCTGCTCTTGACTAAAAACTATTTTAAACTTCTTGAGGAACAGTATTTTTGGTGATGAGGTCACAGAGCAGACCATATTTCTGGAGTTAATTCCCATCTGAAGGAGACGTTCATTGAGTGGGTTTGCTCCCAGCTTTTGCAGTGAATGTTTAAGTTATAAATGTCTGAGCTGGGTGGGAGCTGTGATGGGCTGGATAACTGGTTCCTACTTGCTCCTTCCTGCAGGGTGGGGAGAGGGGTGTCTTCCACACACACCTGCCCTCCAGCCAGAGCAATGAATGGCCCTGTTCCTGTGTGATATGTTGGCATGCATTTGAAGCATTCATCTTTTAAAAATAAAAGGGCTTAGAACTATTGCTCATTGTAGATATGGGGA
>NW_006788521.1:2596300-2624316 GCF_000442215.2 Lipotes vexillifer | reverse complement strand
GGAAAGAGTCAAGGACTGGCCCAAGGTTTCCTGGTGAAGTAGTGAAAGAACCTGGCCCTGCTTTCAACTTTGCTCTGACCTTTAGTTTACTCCTGCTTTAGGCATCCAGGCCCTGAAGAGTGACTGGCACTTCTGATGGAAATGCAGAGCACCTTGTGTAAGATGCTAGCCACCACTCAGCACCACTACCAGGACTCCTAACTAGGACACATGTGAGCAGAGTTACAGCAGAGTCAGTGGTTTCCATTTCTGGCGTTCCTGTTTGGGCTACACCACCCTCCCATCAGAGAAGGGTGAGACAGAACCACAGAGGTAGATCTATCCCTACTAGGCTATGACCTTCCCTTTTCTCCAGCCCTGTCAGGTTGTGCTGACATCAATTTTAATGAGACTGGTGATACCACTGTGTTGACAGTTTGAAAGGGAGTCAAGTTACCAGCTGACTTAAGCTTCAGCTGCCAAACAGTTGCTCTGCAGGAAAGCCACCAAGATTGAAGCAAGTGTTGAAGTTCTTCCTAGAGCCAATTAGGTCAGCTTCGTAATCCCTGACCAAGTATTTTATAACTTGTCCCAGAGGTGTCAGAAGGGCATATAGAGAAAAGAAAATGACCCTTAGAGTTACTCTGTCTGATTAAGGGGTCTTGACCCAGGTCAGCATGTGTGTTCGTTACAATGTCACCCCACCCCAGCCCTGGGGGAGAGGAGTGGAGGTGTGGTGAGGGAGGCCTCAGAGAGAACCCAGAGACCTGTTCTAGCCCCAGCCTGGCCACTAGCTGGTATTTGACCCTCCTGAGTCACCTCCCTTCTGTGAACCTTCAGTTCCTTGACTGA
This sequence comes from Lipotes vexillifer, assembly GCF_000442215.2. Classification (NCBI taxonomy): domain Eukaryota; kingdom Metazoa; phylum Chordata; class Mammalia; order Artiodactyla; family Lipotidae; genus Lipotes; species Lipotes vexillifer. The sequence goes on along the minus strand of NW_006788521.1, from coordinate 2,623,485 downwards.
AAATATGGGGCCCAAGCTTAAGCAAGCTTGCAGCTCTGATCCAGCTATACAAATCGGAATGGGGGTATATTCCAAGTTCTAACCAGCAGTAGACATGCTAGTAGTTAGTTACATGCCGTTACTCCCACTTACCCCACCCTCCTGAGGAGTTAGGTAAGGGTTTGGGCTAGTGGGAAATGTCAGAGCTGTGCCTTAGGCTGGTGGAGTAGAAAGGGGTAGACCTGTAGCAAGAGATCATTGAGGAGGCTGTTACAGTTACCTGGACAAGGCTGGATGAGGGCTGCACCCCCAAGACTGACGGTGAATGAGGTGTCATCCAAAAACTGCAACAAGAATACTAGTAAATCTGTTTTACTAGTCAGACTAATCAGTCTGGAAGACAGAATTACAGACTCGCCTTAGCAGGAGCAGGATGTATATCTGCCCCTAGCGGGGCACTAATGCTCTGAATCAGAGGGAGGGAGCTAAACTGTAATCCTCATTTCACGGACGTGAAAACTGAAGGATTTAGAGGTGAAGTGCTTCTAAAGTCACATAGCCAGCCTATTCCAACCCAGCTCTGCCCGAATTCAGTTTCTGCTGTTTGCCAAATGCTCCTCCTTAGGGCTGTCTGGCTCCTGGCTCTGTTCTAATGAGAAAGTTAGTGGACCTATTTCTTTCTTCTCTGGAGCAAAGTAGATGTTGGCTCACAAGACCCTGAGGCTCAGGACAGAGTGAAGACAGAGTGAGAACAGAGCTAGTTTTTAGAATTAGAACCATGAAATGCTTTAGGGGTGCAGGCAAACAGTGGGCACTCTATAAATACAACTACCATTTTTAATTTCACATTGTGAGAGGCAGCCCTGCCATATACCATCTTAGTGAACTGGCAAAAGACCCTTTGCTTCTTGGGACTCAGTTTTCCATTTATAAATTGGGGGTGCCCTGAGCATGCTGTGGTAAGCTAATGAGTGTGAGAGTGCTGGACACTGTGAGGGGTGATGTGGAGAACTGCTGGGAACAGCCTACACCATGGGCTTCTCTCAGTGGCCGACTAGGCTAGCACGCGTGCAGCCGGGATTCTGCACAGCTGTGCACCTGGTAGCTGCTGCAGCAGCAGCAGGTGGGTGAGAGGTGGGCATCTGAGCAGAGTGGGTGACCTGGCACTGGGGGTGTCTGGGAGTGGGTGACATGGACTCTGGGGAAGCGAGTAGTCCACGGGATCCCAGCCAGCCCCTGGGGATAGGAATTCCTGTCAGGCCCTTGGCTTTGTCCATACCAGTGCTGGGTCAGGGCCCTACCTTGTCTCTGATCTGCCATTAGGTTTCACTCCTGCTGGGACATCAGCCCATTGCTTTCCTGTTTCTGTAGCCACCTGGTGCTTCCACAGCTACCTGTCCAAATCCTACCTACAACCACTCTGCCAAGCTCAGGCCTGACCAGCTCCAGTCTGACCCATCCTGAGGCCCTCTTCTGACAAAAGAATGATGGCCCCCAATGCGTCCATACCATGCTACAGTTCGCATAGCTCACATCCATTATCTTGTTCAAGGGAGGCAGTGTGAGTATTCTGACCCCATCTTTCAAATGAGGGAATTGGGGCTCAGGATGACTGTTGCAAGGCCCCAGAGTGCAGAGCAAGGTCGACTTCTCTCCCTGCCTTGTGCTAATGCCGGAGTAAAGGCCAGGGATGAGCAAGTAACAGTAGACTATTCCACTGGACTTAGGAGAAGCTTATCTCAGAGGATCCCCCTGTGGATGGGAACTTCTGATACCCAGAGCACTCCACAGTGCGGGTGCTTTGGCAGGAGGAAGAGGGAGATGGAAGAAATGAGGCTGAGGAAATCCAAGTTCCCACATCATAGGCCACTTGAGGCCCCTCAGTGTTTCACCCAGGACCTGTCCTCCCTACGTTGCTCAAAGGATCTCCCCACAGCCTGGTTCTCCTGATGCAGCTCAGGAACTTTCAGTGACTTCCCAGTGCCACTTCCAGGAAAACAAAGACCATATCTCCCTTTTTTCATCACTGTATTCCTAGTGCCTAATTACATAGTAGCTATTCACCCCACCAATCCATCCACCTAACCACCTCCCCCCCCCCCCCCCCCCCCCGCCAAGTGCACACACAGACAACATCCCAAATCACCCTATCAGCCTTAATTCCTGCGCCTAGTCTCCATATGCCCTACCTGGCCATCCAAACATTCCTGTGTGTTTCACCTTGCTCGTGCTGCCTCCTCTGTCTGCACTCTTCCTCCATCTGCATAAGCCAACCATCCCAGTCTTCAAGAACCAGTGCAAAGGCATTAGCCTCCCCAGCAGGCCAGCAGACAGGAAACTTCCCTCCCTGGGTTCCTCATTCAGTGACTTTGATAGCTTGTTCTCATGGCCCTGGCACTGGCTGCTCTGCTCCCTGTCTTGTCTCCCCTGCCAGAGAGTGAGTGCTCGGGGCCATGGGCCTGAGTCCCTTTGCTTTGCCTCACCCACCAGCCCTCAGTGCATATTTCCTCAATGACATTTCCTCACGTGTATTAACTTCCTGGGGCTGCCATAACAAAGTACCATAGACTGGGTAACATAAACAACAGAAGTTTATCATTTTACAGTTCTGGAGGCTAGAAGTCCAAGGTCAAGGTGTTGGTTCCTCCTGAGGGCTGCGAGGGAAGGATGTGTTCCAGGCCTCTCTCCCTGGCTTGTAGATGGCCATCTTCTCCCTGTGTCTTTCATGTGGGGTTCTTGTGTATGCGTTTGTGCACAAATTTCCCTTTTCTATAAGGACACCTAATCATCTTGGATTAGGGCCCACCCTAATGAACTCAACTAATTCATCTGCAACAACACTGTTTCCAAGTAAGGTCACATTCTGAGGGACTGGGCATTAGGACTTCAACATACGCATTTTGCGGGGACACAATTCAACTCAGAACGCCAAACACGTGAATTGTGAAAACCTCTGGGCAGAGAATGGCAGTCAGGTGCTTAAAAGGCCCCACAGTTGGGTGTTTGGACATAACAAGAAATGTGATTAAAAGTCGAACCCAGGAATACAGATTTGGAGAGGAGAGTCAAATCCTGATATGCCTCTTCCTACCAGTTTTGTGATCTTGTGTAAGTCAGTTATCCCAAACTTCACTGCCCTTTCAAACTACACTAATTCACATTAATTATCCCCACCCCCTTTGAACTTGGAACTGGGAAAAATTATTTTATTTTGAGGAGCAGAAGGCTAAAATGGCAGTGGGTGATACAAGTTTACAGAAGGGAGTCTACAGTCCCAAAAATCAGAACCCACCAATCTGGAGCTAACAAAGTTGTATCTCCAGACACCCATGGAAACTTCTAAAATGCAATGAAATCCAGGATCCCCAGGCAGGAAGAAACCAGATCTCATCTAGTCAAATTCCTCTACTGATGTTGGAAACCCCTCAGCAACATGCCTACCTGACTTTTGTTGGATACTTTGGTGACGGGGACCTCACACTTTATAAGGCAATGTATTTACCATCTTAGAAAAACAGAAAGTTCTTTATCTCCACAATAGTAAGGCAGCTTTATTTTTTATTATCATGGGTGTTATTAACTCGATAAGCAGTCTACTTAAAAAGCTCTTATTTATCTAATTTCCTATAACACTCTTGGCTCTAATTTTGCCCCATGGAGCTGCAGAGGGGAAAAATCCAATTTAGCTTTTTAAATGGAGTCTTGCAAATATTTGACAATGCCCATCATGGCTCCCCTAACCCCCAGACTCTCTTCTCCACAATTTATCTCAGATGAATACTCTTGAAAGTTTCACCTATTGAATACTCATGTGACAAGGTTCCAATGTTGGGTTCTTCCATGTTGTAGCATGCATCAGTGCTTCATTCCTTTTTATTGCCAAGTAATAGTCCACTGAATGGCTATATCATACTTTACCTGTTGATTAGTTGATGGACATTTGGGTTGTTTCTACTTTTTGGCTTTTATGAATAATATTGCTATGAACATTTGTGTACAAGTTTTTGTGTGGACACGTGTTTTCATTTCTCTTGGGGATATATCTAGGAGTGGAATTGCTGAGTCATATGGTAATGCCATGTTTAACCTCTTGAAGAGCTGCCAGATTGTTTCCCAAAGCGGCTGCACCATTTTATATCCCATCAGCAGTGTATGAGGTTTCCAATCTCTCCACATCCTTGTTATTATCTGTCTTTCTAATTCTAGATATCCTACTGAGTGTGAGGTGGAATCTCATTGTAGCTTTGATTTGCATTTTCCTGATGGTTAATGATGTTGAGCATCCTTTCATGTGCTTGTTGGCTGGAATATTATCTTTTAATACACGTCTGCATCAATCTGGTTGGCCTCGGGTTGGCAGTGTCACATGTTTGAGACCAGGTTGCTATGGGGCGTTCTGGTGTACTGGGGCTGTTTCTAGAGATGGTTGTGAGCTGAGCAGGCAACCAGGAGAGCAGTCAGACTGGGGTTGGTGATGAATATCTGGGAGTCACCCATGAAAACATACATCTTGAAGCTCTGTGAATGGACGATATTCCCAAGGACAGCGTAAGGGAGAAGAGTCAAAGTTGTTAAAGCTTTGGAGACTCTTGGAAGTTAAGAGTGATAGGAGGACGTGGAGACAGCGTAGACTCACTGTCTTTATTTTGGCCACGCCGCACAGCTTGAGGGATCTTAGTTCCCCGACCAGGGATTGAACCCACGCCACCACAGTGAGAGCACCGAGTCCTAACCACTGGACCGCCAGGGAATTCCCTAGACCCACTGTCTTAACTGGGGGGGGAGGGGGTGGGCAGGACTTCCCAGACAGGGGGTTGTGGTGGGGGATGAAGAGGAGATGAGGCTGGTGACAGGCAGACACTGTCAAGACGAGGTATGAGGATAGGGAAGGTCCTCCAGGCCACAGGCAGTGGAAGCAGGCCAGGGAGCCAGAGCTCAGGATGAGACTTCTTTCTCCCTAAGTATCTGGGGTAAGAACCTTGGGCCGCAGGTCCAGGCTGTTAGAGGTCTCACACCTCTCATCTCCTATGGTCCTCACTACGGCCCCTGGTGGTGGTTGTTTCCATTGGGTGGAAGTTGAGAAGTTCCTTAGCAGGAAGGAACACAGCTGGGAGTGGAACCCAGGCCTGACTTATTCCAAACCCTGTGATTTTTTCAGGGCACTATACTGTTTCAACCTCCTGTGGGGGCCCAGTGTGGGAATAGATTATTATCATTTGGAAGGAATTTGGGATAGGGGTCTCAGCTTCAGTGTCGACTCTTCAGAAAGACACTTCCTGACCACCCGTGTAAAGAAGGTCCCCTTGTTAGTCACACACAGCACTCAATTTGTTTCCTTCGTTGCCCTCGTTATTATAGTCCATGATTTTTATAGCAGTGCGTGAACATAGTTTACTTTTGTCGTAAACTACATTTACTGTAAAATACAGTTTACAGAAAGAGGGCCACACTCTTCATTCTCCTTTCTATTCCTGGTGCTTGGCGGGGTGCCTAGCATGCAGGAATTATTTGCTGGATGGCTGAGTGAGGTAGCATTTGGAAAATGGAGGCAGGTAAGTTGTGTATCCCAGGTCAAAAATCCTTCCACAGAGACAGTATGAGGTGACTTTCACCTCCCAAACTGCCCCAGGTGTGATGGTGGGCTTGTTCGCTCAGGGACAGTATAAAAATGATGCTTATATTCCAGGAATGAGGACCAAGGTTGAGGAAGCAGGAAGTGGGTGTAGGTCAGGGTGTGACCATCAAAGGTGCCTATAAATGGAACAACTGAGAACCTGGGGCACTTGACACCAGGGCAGGTCCTCGGCAGCTGGGGTTGGGGAACTTGGGTGCATTAATACTTCACTTCTTCCTCAGAGGAACTTTCCAGAAAGCTGACTTCAGGGAACAGTCATGTTCACCTAAGAGGCTGAATGTGGCCTGAGGAATAAATGTATGAAGTCAGTCATGCCTCAGTCCTCACTGTCATCTTTCCTTTTCTGCACTTGGCCGTTCAGAAAATGTTTATTGGCACCTACGAAGTGTTAAGTTCTGTGCTTGGTGCTATGGATATAGTAGGAAACAGTTCAGGCCCTGCTCTCAAGGAGGTCTTTGTCCTGGAGGACACAGTTATAATACAAGGCTCTAAGCCACATAAGGGCAGAGGCCTGGACTTGTTTGTTCACCATGGTATCCCTAGGGCTTTGCCCTGGGTTTAGTGCTGAGTAGGTGCTCCAGATGGTTCCAACCCAGAGGACCTCACAGTCTAGAGAGAATGACAGACAAGAAAAGAGGGAGTCACCATGAAGGGTAGTAAGTGGGCCAAAAGAGGGTCCTATGGGAGCCCAGAGAAGGTTGGTGGGGAGATCAGAGAAGGCCCTGAGAGGAGGTGACTTCTACCCTGAAGGACTTGCAGAAGGACCTGTAGAAGGCAGGGCTCAGCGTGGTGGGTGTAGGGGAGGAGGGAGTGTGCAGGCTTAGGAAACTGCCTGTGCCAAGGCCTGGAGGAGAGAGAACATGATACTTTAGTGGAACTCAAAAATAGTTCAGTGTAACTAGAGCACAGAGTGGCAAAAAATTAGGCAGGAGTCCTAGGCTGGAGGAGGCTTTCCGGGAATCAACTGCAGGAGGGGCTGAGCACAGTCAAAATAGCCACTGGGGTCCCAGGCCCCAGGGTCTGAGCTCTAGGAACTGGGTCCAATCCTTGACCTTGACCCTCATGACCCAGCACTCTGGGTACCCTAGTTTCTCCAAAATTAAGTTCTTCCTTGCCCTCTCCTGCCAAAAAAAGAAAAAAAAAGAAAAGAAAAGATCCCTCATTGGTTTTAATTTGTTTTTAAAGAACTTCCCGCATGTTCTCGTCCATTTCGACAGATTGAACACTGATTCATTATCCAAGCAGAAAAAGCAACAGAAAGCACTGGAAACTGGCTTTAAAAACAAGAACAAGAGGGCTTCCCTGGTGGCGCAGTGGTTGAGAGTCCGCCTGCCGATGCAGGGGACACAGGCTCGTTCCCCAGTCCGCGAGGATCCCATATGCCGTGGAGCGGCTGGGCCCGTGAGCCATCGCCGCTGAGCCTGCGCATCTGGAGCCTGTGCTCCACAACGGGAGAGGCCACAGCAGTGAGAAGCCCGCGTACCGCAAAAAAAAAAAAAAAAAAAACAACAACCAAGAACAAGAGTAGAAGAAAAATTGTATACTTTCCTCCTTATTTGTGGTAGGTACTAAATAAATACCTACTTTAATTTATTGAAAGTCCTCATTTAACCACAAATAGCAACAACCTAATTTGCGTTTGTGGGATGATCATATTTTTAAATGTGATTTCTTTTTTTTTTCTTTAAACTTAATTTCCACTTATTTACGAACTATGCAAAACCATGATGGTTTTCTTTAGCCCCAAGTGACTGAGTTACTTTAGTGCTGGGTTTAATTTTCTCTGTAATCAGGTCCTGTTGCTCACCCTTACCCAGGTGTGAAAGTCCATTTAAACTTGAGAGACATAAAGCACATGGCGTCTAGTCTAGACATATCGCAGACGAATGAACACTGCTGCAATCTCCTTGTCCTTTGGTTGCTTCCTCCTGGCCTCCAAACTTGCACTTCTTCAGAACCGCTCAGCTTCGGGACCCCCCCTCTAGCCCATGGTCCATTTTCCGTCTGTTTTTAACAACTGAACTTTTCCAAGGAAACGTCTATTTTCGCCTCCGGTGTTTCTTCATCTTCCTTTGGCCACCAAATCCATTTCACCACCAAATCTGCCGTCTCCAGTGGTCCCCCTGCCCCCATGTTCCCCCCAAGTTCTGGCTCCTCATTCTCCTGCACTGCTCTGGGCCTTCGAATCTGTGGGTTTCTCCTCCTCAGGACACACCCTGGTTCTCTGTCCTTCCAGGACGGCTGCACAAGGCTCTCCTCTCCACTGCTCATCCCTCTGCACACTCTCTCCTTCAGGAGTCAAACCCATCCTCAGGCTTTCCTCAAAATGGCTCCCACATCTCTCTCTCCAGCCCAGACCTCCACTCTGAGCTTCAGACCTGCCTCTCCTCCTGCCTGGTGGGCAGTTTTACCTGCATATTTACACCAAGTGTCCCTACCCTTCTTCCTTCCACCCAGAAGTGCCTCCTCCTTTCCTTTCTGTTATTGTTACTTTGCTCATTAGTTCTGAAAGTCAAGCTGGGAATCAAGTGTTATTTCTTCCTTCAAACTGGTTCTTATTTCTCAGCTTTGTCTGTAACCCAGTATAGTGTATTGCAAGAGCCCTAGGCTAGGAGGCAGTCCAGGGTCCTAATCCCAGCTCCGCCACGGCTTTCTAGATGGCTTTGGACAAGTCAGTGAACTTTTTTTTTTTTTTTTTTGCGGTACGCGGGCCTCTCTCTCCGGACGCGCAGGCTCAGCGGCCATGGCTCACGGACCTAGCCGCTCCAGGGAAGCCCTCAGTGAACTTTTTGAACTTGTTGCCTCTCGTATAATAGGACTGGCAACCACTTTTTTTTTTTTTTTTTTTTTTTTGCGGTATGTGGGCCTCTCACTGCTGCGGCCTCTCCCACTGCGGAGCACGGGCTCCGAACGCGCAGGCCCAAAGGCCATGGCTCACAGGCCCAGCCGCTCCGCGACACGTGGGATCCTCCCGGACCGAGGCACGAACTCACGTCCCCTGCACCAGCAGGCACTCCCAACCACGGCGCCACCAGGGAAGCCTGGCAACCACTTATTGAAAGCTTGCTACAGGCCAAGTACTGTGATTATGGTGTTCTATACATCATCTCACAAACCTTAAGAGGTGGGGTCTTTATAATTTTCCCATTTCAGAGAAAAAGGAAAATAAAACTCAGAAAGACTAAGGTATTAAGGATCAAGAGCTGGTTAGTGGGGGCTTCCCTGGTGGCGCAGTGGTTGAGAATCTGCCTGCCAATGCAGACAACACAGGTTCGAGCCCTGGTCTGGGAAAATCCCACATGCCACGGAGCAACTGGGCCCGTGAGCCACAATTACTGAGCCTGCGCGTCTGGAGCCTGTGCTCCCCAACAACAGAGGCCGCGATAGTGAGAGGCCTGCGCACCGCGATGAAGAGTGACCCCCACTTGCCACAACTAGAGAAAGCCCATGCACAGAAATGAAGACCCAACACAGCCATAAATAAATAAATAAATACATTGTGTAAAAAAAAAAAAAAAAAAAAAGAGCTGGTTAGTGGCATGGGCTGGGCTCGAACCAGCTCTGTAATTCTAACTCCAGAATCCGTTTTTTCCATTACACTGTAGGGCGCGCACTCTCTCCACGCCGAAGGCACCCAGCCGTCAGCCTCCTTCGGGGAATGTCTGCTCACGGGTAAACGCAGGGACCCCACGACCACCAGAGGCTGTGAGCCACAAACCCAGCTCCCAAGCAGTGCGCCGGGCTTCCTCTTCCCGCCGCACCTCTCCAGTAGAGGGTGGCTCCGCCCCCTGACCTGATTGGCTGTCTGGAGCGAGGCGGCGCTCGAGGATTGGCTGCGCGGTGGCCGCGGGCTGACGTGGCGGGCCGGTGTGTGGGCTCGGCTGGGCTGCTGACCGAAACTACCAAGGCGGCGGCTGCGGTACCGTGACGGGTGGTGTGGCGCGGAAGCGCGAGCCGCTGCCATGCCGCTGGAGCTGGAGCTGTGTCCCGGGCGCTGGGTGGGCGGGCAGCACCCATGCTTCATCATTGCCGAGATCGGCCAGAACCACCAGGGCGACCTGGACGTGGCCAAGCGCATGATCCGCATGGCCAAGGTGAGGGGACTGTCTAGAGTACCCGGGCGCCGAGCGGGGGGCGGGCCTGGGGAAGACCGGCCTGGGCAGGGGTGGGGCAGGGCTGCGCAGAGTTGGGGCCATCCTTCCTCTGCCTCTCGGTGCCCTACGTCCGGCCTGGCGTCCAGCTCGCCGGATCCATTTACAAACGTTTCGAATCCTCTTCATCCCTCCGCCACCATCCTGATTTGTTTGCATTAATGCATCTGCGCCCCCCACCCCTTACTCCCATCTCTCTCGCTCCCTTCTGGTGGCAGAATGATCTTTCTGAAACACAGATTTGATCAGCCGCCTGGCACCTTCAGTGGCTTCCCACTGCCCGCGGGTAGAGTGGAAACCCTTTAATAAAGCCTTCAAGACCTTAATGACCTGGCCCCTTCTTCCTTGTTTTTTTTTTTTTTTTTTTTTTTTTTTTATCTCTAACGTCTTCCAGCGACAGTGAATTACTTCCAGGAAGTTCCTGAAATTTGCTGTTGTCTCTCTCACCTGCCATTCCTTGTACTTAACCTACCTCATAGAGTTGTGAGGATCAAATGAGATAACTCGTGTAAAGCTCTTAGTACAGTACTTGGCAAATAGGACTCAATACATGTTGGTTATTAGTGATATGATGTTAATGAACATTTATGATCCCTCTTTGGATACTTTCTCCAATCCCTCCCTGCAAAGCTGGGCTCCTGTAATTGTTCTTATCGAATTGTATTGTCACTGTCTGTTTAAACTTCTCTCTCTGTTAGACTGTGAACCCTCTGAAGGGGAGGCCTGTCATGTTCTTCATTGTGACTCCGGGCCCCACCATAAGTCTACGCAGTGATTCCTTGGTTTAGCGATAGCTCACTCCATCTTTTTTCCTTTCACTTCCCTTCAGTCAGTGCTGTTCACTCAGTCATTCATGATTAGGTTTTCTGTTACTCCTTCAGGACTAACTCTTATTACTCCTTCAGGACTAGCTTTTATGGAAGCCTACTGAATCATAAAAATACTTTTATTTTTAAATTTTATTTACTTTTTCATTGAAGTATAATTGATTTGCAATAACATTGGTTTCAGGTGTACAACATAGTGATTCAATATTTTTATAGATTATACTCCATTTAAAGTTACTGCAAAATAATGGCTATATTTCCCTGTGCTGTACAATACATCCTTGTTGCTTATTTATTTTATACATAGTAGATGTATCTTACCTCTCCCCCATACTTCTCCCCACTGGTAACCATTAGTTTGTTCTCTAGATCTGTGAGTCTATCTGCAACCTAAGTGTCCATCAACAGATGAATGGATAAAGAAGATGTGGTTGATATACACAATGGAATATTATTCAAGCATAAAAAAGAATGAAATTCTGCCATTTACAACAATGTGGGTGGACCTGGAGGATATTATGCTTAGTGAAGTAAGTCAGAGAAAAACAAATACTCTGTTATCACTTACGAAATCTAAAAAATAAAATACCTTTAAAGAGTAACAATTGCTAACATTTTTGAATGCTTACTGGGCCAGGTGCTTTAAATGCACCATCTCATTTAATTCTTACAACAACACAGTGGAATAGATGCTGTTGGTTTCATTTTAAAGGCTCAGAGAAGATCAGTGACTTGTCTGAGGGCCCACAGCTAGTAATTCATGTATTTCAGAGCTTTGCTCTTAGACACAGGGCTCCAGCCTTTGTACTGTAACATTGTTTTCTAGGGGGAGACTTCAGCTCTTAATTTAGGAAACAACCTTATTTTGGAGGTGTCAACTCTGAATGCTGAAGTTGTAAAAATACCTAGAAATAGTGAAGCCATAGAAACAAAGTTATAGTGGTTTATTTTCTTCTTCCTATTTTAATTGTGAAGGATAGTTTTCCCTGGGGGAGGAGAATGAAGAGTTTGAGGTTGTGTTACAGTGGAAAGAGCGCTGGACTGGAGTCATGATACCATTTACTAGCTGAATAATCTTGGACAGCTGGATAATCTTGGTCTTTTCCTCCCTAGGCTTCAGTTTCACTTGTTTTATAATATTTATGTATCTTTATTTTTAAACTTAAAGCAATGGAATCTTTTGAAATCCTTACATTTTAGGATTTTTTTTTCTTGCCAAATGGAGTCACATTTCCAAGTTTAGTTTTCCAGAGTATATTATGTACAAGCTGGCTTGTTCATGTACCAAATCTGTTTACAATATTAAAAGTTGAGTTCTGTCAACTTGGAAAAAAAATGCACAGTATAAGAGCTGTGAGTTGAGTTTATTCAGTGTCATACTGAGTTTATTCAGTGTCATAACCAGGGAGACAGCCTCTGAGAAACTGTTCTGGAGAGGTGAGGAGGGAGGTAAGTATATATGTGATTTTCACGAAGGGAACCTGTAATCAAGCACACATCTCTGTGGAAGGTTGCTGCTAGTCACGAGGAACAGATATCTTAGTTAATGGTTTTAATGCTTTTCTAAGTATGGGAAGATTCAAGAATCCAGGTACATAAAAGATTTCTCCTACAAATACTTAACTGTCTAAAAGGCCTGTTCTGCCAGTTTTCTAGGAGCATAGAGAGCCTCATTCCTGATCTCTACCCTGAACTACTTTCAGGATATGTTGAAGGTCAGCAACTGCAGTGGCTAGTGACTTAATTCTTGTAGAACCAGGTGGCAAGTGACCTTCTTTAATTGGCAGTTCATTCAATTGTTGACCAAAATAAAAATGCATAACAGAAGAGTTGTGAGCTAAGTTTTATAGTGAGGACTATAGCCCAGGATACAGTTTCTCAGTAGATCTGAGAAACTGCTCCAAAGAGGTAGGGGAGGAGCCAGTATATATATGGATTTTTTGGCTAGGAAATACATGTAATCAAGCATGAATCTTGGTAAAAAAGTACTGCTAATCACAAAGAACAGATATCTCAAGTTAATGAGTTTAGTGCTTTTCTATGTATGGGAAAATGCAAGAATCTGGGGTCATTAAAATTTTTCCTGAGACATGCATCTTAACTATCTGGGGGCTTTTTTTTTTAACATCTTTATTGGAGTATAATTGCTTTACAGTCGTGTGTTAGTTTCTGCTGTATAACAAAGTGAATCAGCTATACATAAACATATATCCCCATATCTCCTCCCTCTTGCGTCTCCCTCCCACCCTCCCTATCCCACCCCTCTAGGTGGACACAAAGTACCCAGCTGATCTCGCTGTGCTATGTGGCTGCTTCCCACTAGCTATCTATTTACATTTGGTAGTGTATATAGGTCCACAGCACTCTCTCACTTCGTCCCAGCTTACCCTTCCCCCTCCCCATGTCCTCAACTCCATTCTCTACGTCTGTGTCTTTATTCCCGTCCTGCCCCTAGGTTCTTCAGAACCAATTTTTTTTTTAATATATTCTGTATATATGTGTTAGCATACGATATTTGTTTTTCTCTTTCTGACTTACTTCACTCTGTTTGACAGTCTCTAGGTCCATCCACCTCACTACAAATAACTCAATTTCGTTTCTTTTTATGGCTGAGTAATATTCCATTGTATATATGTGCCACGTCTTCTTTATGTATTCATCTGTCGATGGACACATAGGTTGCTTCCATGTTCTGGCTATTGTAAATAGAGCTGCAATGAACATTGTGGTACATGACTCTTTTTGAATTATGGTTTTCTCAGGGGATATGCCCAGTAGTGGGATCGCTGGGTCGTATGGTAGTTCTATTTTTAGTTTTCTAAGGAACCTCCATACTGTTCTCCATAGTGGCTGTATCAGTTTACATTCCCACCAACAGTGCAAGAGGGTTCCTTTTTCTCCACACCCTCTCCAGCATTTGTTGTTTGTAGATATTTTGATGATGGCCATTCTGACTGGTGTGAGGTGATGCCTCATTGTAGTTTTTGTTTTGTTTTGTTTTGGTTTTTTTGCGGTACGTGGGCTTCTCACTGCTATGGCCTCTCCCGTTGTGGAGCACAGGCTCCGGACGCGCAGGCTCAGCGGCCATGGCTCACGGGCCCAGCCACTCCGCGGCATGTGGGATCTTCCCGGACCGGGGCACGAACCCGCGTCCCCTGCATCGGCAGATGGACTCTCAACCACTGCGCCACCAGGGAAGCCCAGTCTATGTCTTTTGGTTAGAGCATTTAATCCATTTACATTTAAGGTAGTTATCGATATGTGTGTTCCTATTACCATTTTCTTAACTGTTTTGGGTTTGTTATTGTAGGTCCTTTCCTTCTCTTGTGTCTCCTGCCTAGAGAACTTCCTTTAGGATTTGTTGTAAAGCTGGTTTGGTGGTGCTGAATACTCTTAGCTTTTGCTTGTCTGTAAAGGTTTTAATTTCTCTGTCGAATCTGAATGAGATTCTTGCTGGGTTGAGTAATCTTGGTTGTAGGTTTTTCTCTTTCATCACTTTAAATATGTCCTGCCACTCCCTTCTGGTTTGCAGAGTTTCTGCTGAAAGATCAGCTGTTAACCTTATGGAGATTCCCTTGTATATTATTTGTTGCTTTTCCCTTGCTGCTTTTAATATTTTTTCTTTGTATTTAATTTTTGATAGTTTGATTAATATGTGCCTTGGCGTGTTTCTCCTTGGATTTATCCTGTGTGGGACTCTCTGTGCTTCCTGGACTTGATTGACTATTTCCTTCCCCATATTAGGGAAGTTTTCAACTATAATCTCTTCAAATATTTTCTCAGTCCCTCTTTTTTTTCTCTTCTTCTTCTGGGACCCCTATAATTCGAATGTTGGTGTGTTTAATGTTCTCCCAGAGGTCTCTGAGACTGTCCTCAATTCTTTAAATTTTTTTTTTCTTTATTCTGCTCTGCGGTAGTTATTTCCACTGTTTTATCTTCCAGGTCACTTATCTGTTCTTCTGCCTCAGTTATTCTGCTATTGATTCCTTCTAGAGAATTTTTAATTTCATTTATTGTGTTGTTCATCATTGTTTGCTCTCTAGTTCTTCTAGGTCCTTGTTAAACGTTTCTTATATTTTCTCCATTCTATTTCCAAGATTTTGGATCATCTTTACTATCATTACTCTGAATGTTTTTCAGGTAGACTGCCTATTTCCTCTTCATTTGTTTGATCTGGTGGGTTTTTACCTTGCTCCTTCATCTGCTGTGTATTTCTCTGTCTTCTCATTTTGCTTAACTTACTGTGTTTGGGGTCTCCTTTTCACAGGCTGCAGGTTCGTAGTTCCTGTTGTTTTTGGTGTTTGCCCCCAGTGGGTAAGGTTGGTTTAGTGGGTTGTGTAGGCTTCCTGGTGGAGGGGACTGGTGCCTGTGTTCTGGTGGATGAGGCTGGATCTTGTATTTCTGGTGGGCAGGACTGCATCTGGTGGTGTGTTTTGGGGTATCTGTGAACTTAGTATGACTTTAGGCAGCCTCTCTGCTAATGGGTGGGGCTGTGTTACTGTCTTGCTAGTTTTGGGCATAGGGCGTCCAGCCCTGGAGCCTGCTGGTCGTTGAGTGGAGCTGGGTCTTAGCATTGAGATGGAGATCTCTGAGAGAGCTTTTGCGTTTGATATTACATGGGGCCAGTAGGTCTCTGGTGGAAGTCCTGAACTCGGCTCTCCCACCTCAGAGGCTCAGGCCTGACAACTGGCTGGAGCACCAAGACCCTGTCAGCCACACGGTAGATCCGCAGTGGATCATAAATGATATAACTCAGGAACAGCCAGATGAAAGGGATGCATAGGGGAATGGGAGCAGACTTCCCATGACTTCTCCAGGTGCACCACTCTCCCATCACCTCCATGTGTTCACCAACCCAGAAGCTCCTCTGGGGGCTTTGTATCCAAAGCACAGAATCCCTCATCCTGTTTCTTCTATCCTGAATTCCTCTTAGGACTCACTCTCTGTGGGTGACTACAGTGGGTTGCAACTTAAGCTTTTGTATAATTGGATGATGAGTGACACCCTTTGTTCTTTTCTTTGTTCACCCAATTATTTTTATTTTTTTACAACAAAATGTTATTATAATTATATAATATGTATAAAAATATAACTGTGTTACAATTAGAAATTTGCTGATTGAATATACTTTTAACTCTCAGATTTTGATGCAAAGGGCACGTCACACCTTGGCTCATTCTGTAGCTTGCTTTTTGCCAGTAGAGAAGCAATAAAAGCTTGAGCAAAGAAACCATCAACATTATGGTAAAATAGTGACAGTGGTTGTGTTTTCTGAACCAAGAGTTGACCATAGCATTAAACAGATAAAGAAATTTGTCATATTTAGGAAAGAAGCTGAGAAAAGAAGAGGAGGAACCTGCTGTCCTCCCCATACAACTGCTGTCATGTGGAATGTGGTAGAACTTTATCTTATCTCTTATCATCAGTACTTTCTGCTGTTTTACTTCACTTTACTACTTGCCTAGGTGGAGACAAGCTTTTTAACTTCTTGAGGGTAAGTCTACTTCTTCAGACAGAGGTGAGAAGCAAAGGGAAGGCAGCAGTGCTCTGTGAGGATCATGTTCTGCAGCCTTCAGGAAAGCCCTCTGGCCAGCTCTGCCACTCACTGTGCAGCTTTGGCCAGGTCACTCTAGGCCTTGGGATCTTCATCTAGACAATGAGGACTCTGTTGCCCAAGGTCACTTTCAGGTCTAATGGTCTCTGAACTTCTGTCCAGCATCAAGTCCTGACTGTGCCATCTTTTGATTTTTCCAGGAGTGGAAGCAGCACTCTCAGCACAGGCATTTCTGGAGCTGAGGTTTCCAGCAGCATGAAGACCTCTGTGTCTACAGAAATGTCAGTGAGCTGAGACTTTAGAGAGCTTTCCTTAATCTATCTGTTGAGTGGTTTTAAAAAACAATTTTGAAAGATTGGAGGCTGACTGGCAATAAAATTATAGCTTTTATAGTCAGACAATTCAGCTTTTATATTATAGCTTCTGTTAAGTAAAGCTGGGGCATTTCTAAGTTTGCTTGCTTTTGCCCCAGAACCTCTTGTTCAAATGAGTTGCCATGCAGAAAAGCAGATGTGCAGAACAGCTAAAAACACAGTTGTTCCTTTGTTTCCCGCCCCCATCAGGGGCTCCTCAGCAAGTTACAGGTGCTAGAGCTAGTCCAAATGGCCATTTTTATAGATGGAGAAACTGAGTCCAGAGATAGGAAGTGACTTATCCAAGAGAGTCAGAGTTAAGTCAGATTCTGACTTTTTCCCCTAAATTCTGGCCCAGTTCTCATATCCTCTGCCGAGTTACACAACTTAAAATCTTCTTTGACTGTTTGATTAATTATTTTTAATATTATAATGCAAAACAAAGCAGCCCCCCTTTTTTTTTTACATTTTAAGAGGGAAAAATAGAGCAGAACCCCCATCCCACCCTTTTATTCCTGTGAGACTTCCTTGCTTTTCCTGTTTCTCTTCTTTGGGAGTTCTTAATGCGTCTGTCAATTGATGTTTGTTTGTTTTTTTTTTGCGGTACGCTGGCCTCTCACTGTTGTGGCCTCTCCCGTTGCGGAGCACAGGCTCCGGACGCGCAGGCTCAGCGGCCATGGCTCACGGGCCCAGCCGCTCCGCGGCATGTGGGATCCTCCCGGATCGGGGAACGAACCCGTGTCCCCTGCATCGGCAGGCGGACTCTCAACCACTGCGCCACCAGGGAAGCCCCCCGATGTTATTTTTAAAGATAATAATTTCACAGCAGTTGCCCCAACACTTCTCTTGTCTCTCAGAATCTGTGCCGGGTCATTAAAGGAGGCCTAATGTGTGTTGCAGGAGTGTGGCGCTGACTGTGCCAAGTTCCAGAAGAGTGAGCTGGAGTATAAGTTTAATCGGAAAGCCTTGGAGAGGCCGTATACTTCGAAGCATTCCTGGGGGAAGACGTACGGGGAGCACAAACGCCACCTGGAATTCAGCCACGCCCAGTACAAGGAGCTGCAGAAATATGCCGAGGAGGTTGGCATCTTCTTCACTGCCTCCGGCATGGATGAGGTGAGCCCTCTGCCACACTGTTATTTGCCATTTTAACAGACCTAGGGGACATCAGGTAGCCCTGTGGCTTTGGCTTAGAGCCAGCTCCAGCCCTTGCTCACTTTAGACTTTTTTGTGCTTTCTGGACCTAGAGTTCCCCATAGCATTAACAAGATAAATGCCCAACTAAACAGGAGGCCAGGGGGATCAGAGGCCCAGTGACGCAGAGAACCATAGTTTTCAAAGCAGCCTGTCTGTGGGAGTAGGGGCCAGCCACCCTGGAACCCCAGAGTCCCTCAAGCCTGTGGGAGATGCCCCACTGGGCCAGTTTTCTCCCAGTGGAAAGTGGCCTGGACTCAGGAAACCTCAGTTCTGACAGGAGTCCTCCCCTTTCTGAGTGGCCGTGGCTTATCTGGGTGAGGTGGCATTGCATGATTCAGAAGGCAGTGGCACACAGGATGGCCATGCTGACATACTGGAAGAGTCCAGCTGGTGCCAGGTCTTGGGTCCCATCTGCTCTGTGGCCTGCCTCAAGACTCCTTTACGTGCTCTTTTTTCAAATATAAAAAAATTTTTTAATTATAAAAATTATACAATGTCACAGAAAGTTTAGAAAACAGAAAAAAGGGAGAGAAACTGACCCGTAATTTCTATATGGCAGCTCTTTTTTTTTTTTAAATCAATTAATTAATTTATTTATTTTTGGTTGCGTTGGGTCTTTGTTGCCGCAGGCGGGCTTTCTCTAGTTGCAGCAAGCGAGGGCTACTCTTGTTGCAGCGCACAGGCTTCACATTGCAATGGCTTCTCTTGTTGCAGAGCACTGGCTCTAGGCACGTGGGCTTCAGTAATTGTGGCACACGGGCTCAGTAGTTGTGGCTCGCGGGCTCTAGAGCACAGGCTCAGTAGTTGTGGTGCATGGGCTTAGTTGCTCCGTGGCATGTGGGATCTTCCCGGACCAGGGCTGGAACCCGTGTCCCCTGCATTGGCAGGCAGTTTCTTAACCACTGTGCCACCAGGGAAGTCCCTGGCAGCTCTCTTTATATATTTCCTCCTGAAGTTGTTTTATATGCATATTTTATTGCCTAGTTGTTATATTTGTGAATGTTTAGTTCCGTGCATGCTTTTCCCAGTTAACATTATCTACAGCTTTTACCCATACCTTGTTTTTTTTTTTCTCAGCTTTATTGAGATATAATTGACATGTAGCTCTCCATATCTTGTGCTGAAAGTTATTAATGGCAGTGTAGTATTTCTTTTGAGGATTTATAATGTATGTAACCATTTCTTTATGTTTGAACATGAGGTTATGTTTTTACTTTCAGTTTTTTGTGCTTATAAATAATGCTGAGATGACCATCTTCTTTTCTGTGTTTTGAATTGTTTCCTTAGGATAGCTTTGCAGTAATGGATCATTAGATGAAACAACATTTTAAAGGCTCTTGAAACACTTAGGATTCTTTTAGTCAACTAGAATATTTGAAGGGAGCCCAGTTCCTTCTCTAGGCCTCTGACCTTTTGTGTCACTATTCCAACCCTAAGATATGTCTGTAAATTGAGTCAAAAGAAACATAACTCTAGCCTAAACCACTGGTAGTTTATAAAAGGGGGGAAAGCAGAGAACCTAGGTGTCTGTGAAACTTGACAAGTCCAGGCTTCAGTTCTGTAGCCCGCTTACAGTAATATATCTTATCCCTACTATGCCGCATTTTGCAGATGAAGAAATGGAGACTCAGAGGGGCCAGGAAGTTTGTACAGTGTCACACTGCTGGGAAATGGGTCTTGAGGGCAGATCTGACGCCTAGTGCAGTGTGCTTTCTGTGGTCCCTCAGCTGCCACCTGGCCGTCCGTCTGGGTGTGTGTGGCTTCCCAAAGCTCAGGAGAGCCTTTGGGCTTCCCCCCTGCTCTTCACCACTCTCGATGTTGGTGGCTGGAGAGTCTTTGGGCCCAAGAGATGCCCTGGGGAAAAGGGGACATATTTTTAGAAAAACCTACCTAAAGTGGTTACTGGGCATTTTTCTGATCCCATCTTAAATAGTACCTCCTCAGGAAATTCTTCCTGTGCCCCTGCTTGGTTCAGGCCCCTCCTTCTGTTGTGTTCTCCTGGTTTTCTTTTTTTTTTTAATTAATTAATTTATTTATTTTTGGCTGCATTGGGTCTTCGTTGCTGCGTGAGGGCTTTCTCTAGTTGCGGTGAGCAGGGGCTACTCTTCGTTCTCATTGTGGTGGCTTCTCTTGTTGCAGAGCATGGGCTCTAGGCGCACGGGCTTCAGTAGTTGTGGCTCGCAGGCTCCAGAGTACAGGCTCAGTAGTTGGGGCACACGGGCTTAGTCGCTCCATGGCATGTGGGATCTTCCCGGCCCAGGGCTCGAACCTATGTCCCCTGCATTGGCTGGCAGACTCCCAACCACTGCACCACCAGGGAAGTCCCGTCTCCCGGTTTTCTTTACTTCCATAATTACCGCTAACTATTGCTCCTTTCCACCAGGCTGTTAACCCCACAGCATCCCCAGTGCCTGGCACGTAGTAGGTGCTCGGGAGATGTTTGTTGAGTGAATAAGTAAATAAGTGAGCCAAACAAAAGAGAGGGTTGATGGCTTTTATCAGATCCTTAAAGGATCTGTAAATCAAAAATGTTAGACAAAAAAGATTGTGGGCTTTGGGATCTGAAAGACTTGGGTGTTTTTTATGGTCTTGCTGTTAACTAGCTGAGTGATTAAAAGTAAGAATCTTCAATGTTTCTTGAGTGTTTATGATCTGCCAGGTTCTGTGCTAGGTATTTTAAATGTATCAGCTCATTTACTCCTCTTAACAACCCTTTGAGATAGGGCAGTTATTATTCCCACTTTACAGATGAGGACGCTAGAGCACGGAGCGGGTTAGCTGTCAGTAGCTGTTGATCAGCAGAGGCTGATTCCAACCTAGGCGACTCCAGAGCCTGCCCTCCTGACCATACTCCTCTTGCATCTCTCGGGCCTGTTTCCTCATAGGTAAAGGGCAAGGGGGTGGATGAAAAATACCCAGAAGTGGACTTCCCTGGTGGCGCAGTGGTTAAGAATCCGCCTGCCAATGCAGGGGACATGGGTTCGAGCCTTGGTCCGGGAAGATCCCACATGCCGCGGAGCAACTAAGCCCATGCGCCACAACTACTGAGCCTGCGCTCTAGAGCTCGTGAGCCACAACTACCGAGACTGCATGCCACAACTACTGAAGCCCACGTACCTAGAGCCCGTGCTTCGCAACAAGAGAAGCCACCACAATGAGAAGCCCGCTCACCACAACAAAGCATAGCCCCAGTTCACCACAACTAGAGAAAGCCCGCGTGCACCAACGAAGACCCAATGCAGCCAAAAATAAACAAATAAATATATTTTTTAAATAAATAAATAAAAGTAAAAATACCCAGGAGGTAGGCTTGACCTGAGGAGCATGGACATCACCATGAACCCAGGTCCTGGCACAGTGTTGACCCATAGTCTATGCTTAGGAAATAGCTTGATAGGAAAAAGGTCATGCCCAAGAAATGACAGTTTTCATTCCGTGCTTGTTTCGTGTACTGTGCGTTCAGAACCTTTGGGGATTGCTCTTTGGTAACTGCCTGTAGGACTCATTCACTCGGGGACAGCTAAATCCTAGTCCTTGGAGAGGGCTGGTTTGGGTTCAAGAGACTACTGATTGTTCTTGGGTCAAATGTGAATAGGCTTAAAATTCCTGGGTGAAACTTTTGATCTGACTGACTTGGTAACAAGTCAGTAATGAAGCAGATTCGTTTTTTTGTTTTTAATTTTTGGCCCCACCTCTCGGCATGCGGGATCTTAGTTCCCTAACCAGGGATCAAACCCGTGTCCCCTGAAGTGGAAGCACAGAATCTTAACCACTGGACTACCAGGGAAGTCCCTGGAGGTTCATTCTGAGGCAGATTAGTTTTTGCAGGGCCCATAAACAGGCTCTGGAGAGAATTTCCAAGGAAGTGTACAGATGTATTTTGGATCCCTAGTACTGTCTTTTGGAATAAGCATTCAGGCATACCTCGATGATATTGCGGGTTCAATTCCAGACCACCTCAATAAAGTGAATATATCAATAGAGCAAGTCAAACGAATTTTTTGGTTTCCCAGTGTTTAATTAACAGCTTTATTGACATACTATACAGTTCAATCAATTAAATTGCACAATTCAGTGGTTTTTAGTATATTCACAGAGTTGTGCGACCATCACTACAATCAATTTTAGAACATTTTTATCACCCCAAGAGGAAGAACTATACCCATTAGCAGTCATTGCTCAATTCCCTCAATTCTCCCTACCCTAGGCAACCTCTAATCTCCTGTCGCTCTCTATAGTTTTGCCTATTTTGGACATTGCATGTAAATAGAATCAGATAATATGTGGTCCTTTGTGTCTGGCTTCTTTCACATGGTAACATTTTTTCAAGGTTCATCTATGTGGTAGCATGTGTCAGTATTTCATTCCTTTTTGTTGCTGAATACCATTCGATTTTATGGATAGACTACATTTTGTTTATCCACATCTCAGTTGATGGACATTTGGATTGTTTCCACTTTTTGGCTAGTGTGAATAGTATGAGCAATGCTGTCACAAACATCCATGTACATGTTTTATATGAACATATTTTCATTTCTCTTGGGTGTATATACAGTAACTCATGTTTAATTTTTTTCGAGAAACTGCCAGACTGTTTTTCAAAGTGGCTGCACCATTTTACATTCCCACCAGCAATGTATGAGGGTTCCAATTTCTCTACATCCTCACCAACATTTATTATTACCTGTCTTTCTGATTCCAGACAACCTAGTGAGTGTGAAGTGATATCTTATTGTGGTTTTGACTTGCATTTATCTGATTGCTAATGATGTTGAGCATCTTTTCATATGCATATTGGCCACTTGTGTGTCTTCTTTGGAGGAGTATCTATTCAGATCCTTTGCCAGTTTTTAAATTGGGTTATTTATCTTTACATATTCCTGATACAAGTCCCTAATCAGAAACATGATTTGCAAAAAATTTTCCCATTCTGTGGGGTATCTTTTCACTTCTTGATGGTGTCCTTTGAAGCACGAACATCTTTAATTTTGATGATGTCCAATTTTTTAGTTTCTTCTTTTATGCTTGTCTATTCTTGTAATTTAAACATTTCTCAGTTTTAAACCACAATGTGATATCACTGCACAATTATCAGTATGGCTAAAGGCTAAAATAAAAAGTGATGGGACTTCCCTGGTGGTACAATGGAGTCCGCCTGCTAATGCAGGGGACACGGGTTCCATCTCTGGTTCGGGAAGATTCCACATGCCGTGGAACAACTAAGCCCGCATGCCACAACTACTGAAGCCCATGTGCGCCTAGGGCCGGTGCTCTACAGCAAGAGAAGCCACCGCAAGGAGAAGCCAGAGCACCGCAACCAAGAGTAGTCCCCGCTCGCCACAACTAGAGAAAGCCCGCGCACAGCAACGAAGACCCAACGTAGCCAAAAATAAATAAAATTAAATCTTAAAAAAACCCAAAAGTGATGATAACACCAAATTGTGGCAAGGATGCAGAGAAAATGGACCTCTCATGCATTGCTGGTGGGAATGTAGAACGGTACATTCTAGAAAATTCTTTCCTTTTTTAAAAACAACTTTATCAAGATATAATTCACATACTGTACAATTCACCCACTTGAAGTGTACTGGTAGTTTCTTGTAAAACTAGACATGTGCTCATCATGTGACCCACCAGTTGTCATTTGGTAATTTATCCCCAAAGAAATGAAAACCTATGTTCACCCAAAAATCTGTATATGAGTGTCCATAGCAACTTTATTTGTGGTAGCCCCAAACTAGAACCCAAACTTTCTTTAGGGGATGAATCATTAAATAAACTGTAGCGTATCCACACCACGGAATACTACTAAGCAATAAAAAGGAGTGAAAACTGATAGCTGCCACAGCTTGGATGGATCTCAGGGATATTGTGCTGAGTGATAAAGCTTCTCTCAGAAGGTTGCATGCCGTAGGGCTCTGCTTATTTAACATTCTCGGAATAACAGAATTATAGAGCTGGAGAGCAGATTAGTGGTTGTCAGGAGTTAGGGAGGGGAGGGGTTGGAGGTTGATGTGGCTATAGAGGGGTAACATGAAGGGAGCCTTGTAGTGGTGGCATAACTCCGTATCAGACTGTGGTGGTGGTCCGCGTGAGTCTGGGCACGTGGTAAAATTGCAGAGAATTAGATACGAGCACACTCAGATGGGTACATGTGAAAATGGTGAAATCTGAATGAGATCGGTGGGCTCTATCAACCTTACCCTCCCAGTTGTGATATTACACTGTAGTTTTGCAAGATGTTACCACTGGGGGGAACTGTAAAGTGTACATAGGTTCTTTCTGTATTATTTCTTACAGCTGCATGTGAAGCTATTAGTTATCTCAAAATAAAAAGTTTAAAATCTAAAAAAAAAAAATCCTCGGTTTAAAAAAAAATTTTTTTTTTTTTTTGGTTGCGTTGGGTCTTCGTTGCTGCATGTGGGCTTCTCATTGCGGTGGCTTCTCTTGTTGCAGAGCACGGGCTTTAGGTGCACAGGCTTCAGTAGTTGTGGCTCGCGGGTCTAGAGCACAGGTTCAGTAGTTGTGGCGCACGGGCTTAGTTGCTTCGCAGCATGTGGGATCTTCCCGGAGGGCTCGAACCCGTGTCCCCTGCATTGGCAGGTGGCTTCTTAACGACTGCACCACCAGGAAAGTCCCTTAACATGTTTTAATTCAGTAAATATGAATAGGTAGAACCTGCATAAACAGAAACTCAGTAGAGTCCTCAGTACTAAGAGTGCTCTCTAGCACAGACTCTGGCTGGCTGGGCCCGTGGTTAAGTGTACAGACTCCGGGGTCACATTTTGAGTTTGAATATGGTTTTGCTTGTCATTCCTGGTGAGTCCAGGTGGAGGTTATTTACCTTCTTTGTGCTTCTGTTTCTTCAGCTGAACCCGTCTCGTAGGGTTGTTATGAGGATTAAATGTGATCACCCATGTAAAGCGCAGCACACAGCCAGCGCTTAGCGATGTTAGTTACGGTTCAGGAAACAGCCTGGGCTGAGGATCGGGACATCCGGGTCCTTGCCCTGCTCTGCTCTGAGTTCATCTCAGTGTGAGCTTGGAAGAGTCCCTTACCTGCTCTGGGCCTCCATTTCCTTTTGTGTGTGAACAAGCTGCTATCCAAAGGCTCTCCCTGCTCTGTTGTCCTGAGCCAGCATAGAATCAGAGTTAGTGTCACTAAGGTGACTTGGATCTGGGATGAGAACTTTCCTGTCCAGTCCACGTTTCCAGGCACCGGAGCTCCCGGATGTGGACTCTGAAGGGGGTGCATCTCCTTGCATCTGCTCAGGAAGTCACTTCTTTAGGTCTTTCACTCCCCGGTGGCTTCGAGGTGGGAATCAGGAGCAGGTGGGAGAAGGAGAGGAACCTGGCTGGGTGTTGGTAGCTGAGGCTGACTCTCCGCAGGTACCCTCTTGGTTTCCCAGGAAGCACTTCTCTTTGGTGTATAAACGCGTGCTCTGCGGCCACCCTCTGAGTTCAGGTCCTGATACTAGCACTTGATCAGTGGGCTTGGGCTTGTCATGTAGCCTCTTTGAGCCACACGTGTCCAATCTGTAAAAACGGGGTAATCAATATGCCCACCCCAGAGGCTGCGGTGAGGACCCAGTGAGGTGAGTCTAGGAGGTGCAAGATCTGCACCCACTAAATGACAGCTGTTCTGTTGCTTAGAACCCTTTTCTCTGCTTCACACTAACGGGGCAGGGAGGCTCCTCTCTCCTAAGAATGCCATTTGTTCCCCACTAGTCTCCTGACTAACCTGGGCATAGGCAGTAAGGAGAAATGCATTCTTAAGAGCCTTTGCAAGAGTTAATTTGCTTTGCCGGCCGGGTCCCTTTGCCGAACCAGCAAGTCCTGTCTACCCGGCTGTTGGAGGTGGGTTGGTTCCTTGTTCTGTGTTTACCTGGCAAGTATCTCTGAGTATTTACCCACCCAAACTTCCTCATGGACAGTAGGCATTTACTGAGTGCCGATTTTCTCCACTCTGTGTGCTGTCCTAGGGCATTCTTTGTGTGCTGAGGAAAGGTTAAGGCATGGTGGAACGAACTTTGTGAAGACCAAGAAAACTGCCAGGGCACACGGTCAAAACTGCACGGAGGCATGTGGAACTCTACTGAAATAAGCAGAGTGTCTTTGGTCAAAACGGAGGGTTCTGTTGAGAAAGCAAATGGGAGACGTGACATAGAGGTGGCCCCTGGAGACCCATTCCGGCGGAGCTGCCCTTCCCTCCCAGCGCCTGCCTCCACGGTGCCCTCTTTCCTCCACCACCTCTGCCACAGGGCACCCCCTGCCTACATCGTGGTGCACTCTGACAGGGCCACCGGGCTGAGGGCAGGCCCAGCCTTTATGGCTCCGTGCTTCCCCCCTCATCATTTCCTCACCCTGGGCAGCTCTCCAGCACCCCCCATTCTCCCCAGCTCATCACCATGGATCCAGAAACCAAGGGGAGTGGAAGCAGCTCCAGAAAAATCCCAGCTCCACCCCTGTCGTTTCTGTTACCCCTTAGATCAGCGGGCCCCCCACATTTCTCACGGGACATGTGGAAAGGGGGTTCCTCATTAATTCACTAATTTAGAATCAAAGCCCCTTCCCCAAATAAACAAGGCTTCTGAGTAGAATAAGTGTGGGAAACACTGTAAAATAGCTACTAGACAATTGTATTTACTGGGACCCTCTAAGGGAGAGTCTAACAATGCAGCATTTTACCCAAACCAGTTTGCTGGTGGGACCGTTTTCTGTGTGTTTAACCCAGTTGGATGCCCAGGAAGGGTCATACTCAGTTGAGTTCCTTTCAGACAGACTCAGAAGGCCTTTGTGATGTGTGGGGCGGGAGGGAGGAGAAGTTGTGAGACTGCCTGGCTGCACTGTACCCCTAGATGGAAGGAGGACAGACAGCAGCGTGGGCAGGGCTAGAGGAAGCCAGGGAGTCCACAGAGAGAAGGCAGCCACTGGCGCTGACCTAGCCTGAGGGGCCCTGGGCACAATAATATTGCCTCAGGATGGAAGGCTAGCATCTTCCAGATTACTACTGAAGTTGGCACCGTTTGCAGAGATTAATCCAAAATGGCAGTTTTCTTTTTCTTTTTTTTAATGTTTAAAGAATGCTTTCTCTACTTTATTTATTTTTAAAATTTTATTAATTTTTGGCTGCGTTGGGGCTTTGTTGCCGTGCACGAGCTTCCTCTAGTTGCAGCGAGCAGGGGCTACTCTTTGCTGAGGTGTGCGGGCTTCTCATTGTGGTGGTTTCTCTTGTTGCGGAGCACGGGCTCTAGGTGCGTGGGCTTCAGTAGTTGTGGCATGCGAGTTCAGTAGTTGTGGCTCGCGGGCTCTAGAGCGCAGGCTCAGTAGTTGTGGCTCCTGGGCTTAGTTGCTCCGTGGCATGTGGGATCTTCCTGGACCAAGGATTGACAAAATGGCAGTTTTCTAAATGGCCACTAGATGGGGCTGGCTCCCCAGGAGGGCTGCAAAACGAGATGCACCTTTCTCCTCCAGCAGGGATTTCCCCTTT
>NW_006788521.1:2579802-2596168 GCF_000442215.2 Lipotes vexillifer | reverse complement strand
AGGAATTTCCCCTTTTCCTCACTTGAAAATTGTAGAGCTCCATGCAGATTTTACAATCAGTGTAGGTAAGCTTTTTTAAAATTTTTTATTGGAGTGTAGTTGCTTTACAATATTGCGTTAGTTTATACTGTACAGCAAAGTGAATCAGCTGTACATATACATAAATCCCCTCTTTTTTGGATTTCCTTCTCATTTAGGTCACCACAGAGCATTGAGTAGAGTTCCCTGGGCTATACAGTCATGTAGGTAAGCTTTTGCAAAGTGTGTTTTCTGCATTTGGCCCCTCCTTGCCCCTGTGCACTCTGCACCTCTCCTGAGTGGGCTCATCCATCTCTTTATGCCCTTGGGAACTTTTTTATCATGAGCCATGCTCTCACAAGCTCTCACAAATAGAGCATTTTATTTATTATTATTATTTTTTTGAGGTACGCGGGCCTCTCACTGTTGTGGCCTCTCCCGTTGCAGAGCACAGGCTCCGGAAGCGCAGGCTCAGCGGCCCTGGCCCAAGGGCCCAGCCGCTCCGCGGCATGTGGGATCCTCCCGGACTGGGGCACGAACCCGTGTCCCCTGCATCAGCAGGCGGACCCTCAACCACTGCGCTACCAGGGAAGCCCCTAAATAGAGCATTTTACAGATGAAAACTTAGCATAGGGTTTTCCCTCTTAAAATAGAAAATACTCTTCATCTGCCAGATAGAGTGAGAAGGGTGGGAACATCAGACTTTGTTCAAGAAATATATTAACAACAAATGGTTTTTAGTTCCATCTTAGGGCTGGTTAACAGTACGAGAGATACATACACAGGAGAGAGTGACACAGAAAATTGTGGAAGGGAAGAGAGAGATGAGGAAGACATAAAGCAGAGCGGGGGAAGGCAGTGGTGGCTTAGCACCTTGGAGGGGAGTGGCGCCTGGGCCATCCTGAGAGGTGTCTCTTAGACCAAGGGGGTTGCCTTCTGCCTTTGAACTGTTCACTGGCTGGTTGGTCACTCTGTATGAATCACCAGCAGCTCTAACCCCTACATTATTAGAGGATTAACATATGAGGAAGGTGATTCTCTGAGTGAGACCAATGATTGGAGTAGCTCATCACCTGCTGGGAAGATGGAAGGGAGCTCAGGCAGTAGTGGGTTGATTTAAAGAACCTGCTAGCAGAATTACCTTCTCATATTGTTCCTTACCACCCCCGAGCCCTTTGGATTTTCTCGCTGGTAACCTTGCTACTTGCTACTCAGAGTATGATTCACGGAGCAGTAACAGCAGTGTTACCCAGGAACTTACAAGAAATGCAGACTCTCAGGCCCCACTCTAGACCAACAGAATCAGAATTTGCATTTCATTTGGGCAAGATCCATGGCAGGTTGGTGTGCCCGTAATAAAGCGTGAGAAGCACTGACCTAGCTAATCAAGTCTTCCAAACTTACTTCTGAGACTCAGCCAGCATTTTAAGATAGATGGAACTTAGATATTGGGAAACGTTCTAAGACATTGATTCGCCCTACTTCTGATTTTCAACTTCAATTAAAAAAAAATAGTAATGAAAACAGGAATAGTAATATAAAATTGTAATTTTACAGCAAATTGAGATTTTACTCTTAAAACTTGTGGTCCACTGATTCCTTCAGCAAAGCATTTGCTGACATTTGCCAATTTCCTGAGTGTTATCAATGAATCCCAGATAGGGATGGCGAAGGGCCCTAGAGAGTAACCTCAAGCAGTGATGTTGTGTCCAAAAAAGTGACTGAGGTTCGTTTTTTCTGTGGGCAGCATAGTCTGAGGTCTGAAAGGGCTTGGGTTTGATGGGCCCTGCCAGCTGTGGATCAGTGTGTCAGGGCTAGGCCATCAAACGCTCCATTTTTTCTATTTTTGGCAAGGATTGAAATGGCTTCTTTTCCGGCTGTTTGGTCCTGAGGAAAGGATAAGGCCTTTGAGGGACTTTCACTTGCTCACTGCCTGCTTTGCTGGGTCAAGGTTAGGTCATGACCCTTTTTCATTTGTTTACTGGGGCTCCAGGCCCCTGGGGAAGGAAGGTCTGGCCAGGGTTCCGATTCTTTTCCAGTTTCTCATAGCCAGTGTGTGCCAGCACGCAATGTTTGTTGGACAAATGGATGGGTGGATATGAATGACGGAATGTTTGAATTTGAATGACATGACATAACAAATCTGTGTCTGCTTTCAAGCTGTTGAGAGAGTCCCTCTTGCTGGGCAAGAGGGGTTTTTCTCTTCATATGTGGCTCCTCGCCTGTCTTCAGGACAGTGATTTTGAACAATCGTGAAAAGGAGCTCCCTCTCGGATTTTTGTAGATGGCAGTTGAGTTTCTGCATGAACTGAATGTTCCATTTTTCAAAGTTGGATCTGGGGACACTAACAACTTCCCTTATCTGGAAAAGACAGCCAAAAAAGGTGAGTGTTTAATTTTTGTCATACATCTGAGTTCAGACCTTCATGTTTTCACCCCGCTAGTAATAACCCACTAAAGGAGTCTCCTGAAGACAGAATTTCCAGTCAGCCTATACTCCCACTTTTTCATGTGCTGACTTGCAAGGAAAGAAATGAAAAATAAGACAGTTTTTTAAAAGAATTTTTAAATTAAAATTATTTTTAATTTCTAAGAAAATATTTATATAAAATTAAGGATATGACAGTATGTGTCAAACTTCTTAGAGGAAGCTCTGACTTTGAGAAGTATTCCGTAGGTATAATATCCAACCTCCACACATCACAGTTTGTAAAGTGGTTTTACAACATGAGTGATCTCATTTGATCCTCATGACAATCCTGGGACTGACGCAGGTCATATGATGATGATGCTTTCTACTTACTTCACTGACGAGGCATCTGAGACCACACAGCTAGGACGTTGGCCGCCCCGGGCCTCACACTCTTGAGTCTGGGGCAGTGCTCACCCTACCACACTGTGCAACCTCTTAATCCAATGAGATGCTCATCTTTCTCTAGAGTGTGAAATTCCTCTTAACTGGGTTCACTTTGCTGAACAATAATGTTATGGGGGTGAGGGGAGTCTACGTTTCCCATGGTTGAGGACAGGAACCCACCAGGCTCGCCTCTGTTCCCCCACTGTGGCTGGCACAGTGCTTAAGAGATGTTTGCGGGGTTCAGTAGAATGATGAAACCAACAGCAGGGGTGTGCTTAAGGGAGAGTCAGAACCCCTAAAAAGAAAGTGATGATGGTGTTGGTGTTGGGTCCCTCAGGCCGCCCAATGGTCATCTCCAGTGGGATGCAGTCCATGGACACCATGAAGCAAGTCTATCAGATTGTGAAGCCCCTCAACCCCAACTTCTGCTTCCTCCAGTGCACCAGTGCGTACCCGCTCCAGCCCGAGGACGTCAACCTGTGCGTCATCTCGGTGAGCCTGAGGGAGGGCCCTTGTCTGATTGGGCCGTTTGCTGTGGGGAAGATGCAGCCCAAATTCTAACCAGTCTTGACATGCTTCGTTAATTCGAACACCCTTTGACGATCTTGCTGTTGCAGAATCAAATTAGAATCAACTATGCAGTTAAGGAGTCAGATACATTCTAAAGATTACAAATTACGTTTTCTTAAAACCAAACTTAATTTCTCTCATTATAAAATTTAAGGGGGAGTCTTCATAATTGTCCATATACATTTTCTTTACCTGTGTGTACTGGCCATCAGCGGTCCGTCTTCTGTGAATCGCTGGCTTTCTTAGTGAGTTGTGGGTTTATTTTTGTAAAATATACATATGATTTACCATCTTAACCATTTTTTGGTGTCCAGTTCAGTGGCATTAAGTACTTTCACACTGTTGTGCTACCATCGCCACCATCCATCTCCAGGACTTTTTCATCATCTGAGAGTCAAACTCCATACTCATTAAACACTAACTGTCCATTTCCCCTCCGCAAGCCCCTGGCAGCCATCATTCTATTTTGTCTCTATGAATTTGACTACTCTAGGTATCTCAAATAAATGGAACCATACAGTACTTGTCCTTCTGTGTGTCTGCTTTCACTTAGCATAATGTCTTCAGGGTTCATCCATGTTGTAGCATGTGTTAGCATTTCATTCCTTTTTAAGGCTGAATAATATTCCATTGTATATATGTACCACATTTTGTTTATCCAGTCATCCGTTGATGGACATTTGGCATGGTTCCACATTTTGGCTATTGTGAATAATGCTGATATGAACATTGGTGTACAAATACACCATTTTTCTCCATATTGACAAACGAAATACCCATTTTGTTTGTCAGTGGGGGAGGGGGAAATGGGCAGTTAGTGTTAATGAGTATAGAGTTTGACTCTGAGATGATGAAAAAGTCCTGGAGGTGGATGGTGGTGATGGTAGCACAACAAAACCATTTTGGGATGGTTCCACCTTTTGGCTATTGTGAATAATGCAGATATGAACACTGGTGTATAGAAATCCGTTTTTCTTCATATTGAGTTGTAGGAGACCTTCTTGAAACTTCTGGCTTTTCCTACTTCCTACTCTCTGTTATTTACCAGCTCTCTGATTCTGAGTATCCTTGAGGGTCAGAGTTGTTACAGTGACAACCTTGAGAGAGCTTTCTCTCTCCCAGCATTTTGTCTGTTCCACTTCAGTCGGTTTACAGGTGACAAGGTCCAGTCCTTACCTGGCCTGAGATCTCACAGCATCCTGGTGGCAAAGCTGGAATAGAATTCTTTGTCTCTTATTGTCTCGGGCCATCTCTATCAATTCCTCCTGGTAGCTCCCAAAACATAATTAATTGGAAATATACAGGTGTGTAATTATTGTACAAAAAACATTACAGTAAGAGTAGTGGAATTCTAAATATACACACACACACAATCCTGATACTGCAATTAACCAGTTTTCCTGTTATATTTTTCTTTCATTACCGTGTATGACATTCTGCGGTTCCCCCCATGATTATATAAAAGCTCTTATACATTTTTCTAGAGTCTTCATGTTTAACTTAAAAAAAAAATTAACCTTTTCTGAAATGACACTACTCTTTTTAACTAGTTTCTGTCCCTCCCAGTTCTGTAGTCTTTTCTCCATTTCTAGCTCATCTCTAAGCATGTTATTTTTAAAATTTAAACATGGTTTAAAAAAAAAATTCAGCCCTGAAATATGTAACATACAAAGTGAACATCCTCTGTAATCCCATCCCACAGAGATTACCATAATTAACAATTTAGTGTGTCTGACGCCAAATATTTTCCTCAGTTTTCTTCCTTTGTGAAGTGTGGTCCCCATATCCCTTCCATCCCCACCTGAGGTATGCTCACATACTCTCTCTTTAGAGCAGGGCACCATCAGAGTTAAAATTGCCAGCCTGCCCCCCAGGCCCAGCCCACCCCTGCCACAGCAGGGTAAGTCCTCTGACCCAGCAACCTGCACGTCTTTGTCCATCACACACCCTTAAGCCTGGTTTTCAAGGCCTTTGCCACTCAGCCATCCTTATCTTCTATTAATTCCCATCTGGGTCTTTCTGCTGTACTTAAGCTTTCTGGTCACCCTCACTGACAAGGCTCACTCCACTTAGAATGTCTTTCGTCACATCCAGTGAATTATAGATAACCAATTAATTATTTAGCATTCCCACCAAAGGATTGTTTTGAGATTGGGCTGTATGTATTATTGATGGTGATATTTGTGCATATAGCATACTTGCTTTCAGCAGCTCAGGCTAATTAAATGTGACAGATGCTTTTTGAATGGGTTTAGGCATTTGGTTATAGTTCTGTTATTATTCTTCATGGTTCGCGCAGTGTGAAACATTCTTCAGATGTGTTCCTGATAATAGCAGCCATTATTTTTGAGCATTTACAGTGTGCTGAGTGCCCTCCACAAGTTCATAGCAGCTCCCACCAGGTACTGCTATCCCTGGGAAGGAGAGACTCAGAGAGCTTCGGAGGCTTCCTGGAGCTTACTGGGCCTCAAACTCAGATCTGCCTGACTCTGGAATGTATGCGGAAAGTACCACACTATTTAACTTTTTTTTTTCTCCCTTTTTCTATTTTAAAGGAATATCAAAAGCTCTTTCCTGACATTCCCATAGGGTATTCTGGGCATGAAACAGGTATAGTGATATCTGTGGCCGCAGTGGCTCTGGGGGCCAAGGTCTTGGAGCGTCACATAACTTTGGACAAGACCTGGAAGGGGAGTGACCACTCGGCCTCACTGGAGCCTGCGGAGCTGGCCGAGCTAGTGCGGTCCGTGCGCCTCGTGGAGAGGGCCCTGGGCTCCCCGACCAAGCAGCTGCTGCCCTGTGAGATGGCCTGCAACGAGAAGGTGGGTTCTTCTGTCCTGTCGGGCGCCACTGTTGAGAGGGGCCGCGTGCGCGTACCCGAGAGGTAGTTGGTACCAGCCCTACCTGAGCCCAGGCCAGTGGAATGATGCAGGGATGTCGCTCGGAGCCTATGAGATTTTGGGGGTTCATATTAGCAGTGGGAGGAACTGGTTATTTAAGGAACTTCAGCTGTTTCTCTGCTTCCCTGGCATATTACAGTTTTCCATTAAGTCTCTGAAGCCTCTGGCCCCAGCGCTCTAGACCCCAGGTAAAGGGGGGTGGTATCTGGGGCCCCTCGTGAGGCACGCGGGTAGGTCAAGTCTGGGGTCCCGTGGAGTAGGTAATCCTTGAGGGACATCCAGGCAGAGGGGCCCCATGAGGCAGTGGGAGGAGGGCCTGTGCTATGTCAAGGCGTCCCTAAGCATGGGAGGCAATGGATGGATGGGGGTGGGGCTTGTCACGGGGTTGGTGGGGGATGACGCAAACGTTCCCTCAGGAGCAGTTTGAGCTGTGCAGCGTTAACCTTCAGACAGAGGGGACGGGGAGGCCCGCGAGCCCTGCCTGGCACACTGACTATCTGGGCTTCCCGGAAGCCATGGCCTATACCTGGCTCGGCCTCTGAGTCTAGAGCCAGGCGTCCCGGGGCTGCCAGGGAAGCAGACACTCCTCAAACGCTGCGGGCTGTCTGGGCCAAAACAAAGATCTAACACCAGGCCTGCTAGAGGAGTGCTCTTTTATCCCAGTGGGGCCTACTTGCTGCCCTCAAATTAAAGATACATATACACCAGGAAATTAAAATAACAGTAAAAAGAAACAAACTACCTTATACAAGAAAAGGGGAGAGAATTGGCCCAGAAACTGGAATGAGAGTTGTAGCAGTTGAGCACTTACTTAATTTGGTTCTGAGCCTCCTGGCTCCCTGGGCAAACAGGGAGGTACCAGAGGATGCAGAACCTGATAATCATCCGCCGACAGACCTTTTGTCCTGGCATAAATTCCACAGCTGATTCCTTGGCCCTTACCTGGAAGATGCAGAGTATTGGACTAGATACTTTGTTGAAAAGCATCTATGGGCAAGACCTAGAAACACTGGTCATGAGCTTCAGGTCTCCTTCGTTCCCCTCACCTACCCAGCCTATCTGCCTCTTCCTAAGAGGCCCCCTTCCATACTCAGCGTCTGTGCGCCCTCTGTACTGCTACTGTACTGAGCAAGGAGGACACAAGGTTTGTGTCCCTCGAGCAGTGGGCCAGGAGTCAGGAACCCCAGGTTCTCATCTTGGCTCCTCGCAGCCTTGGCCAGCCTACCCACCCTCCGTGGACCTCCATTTCCCCATGTTTAAAATGTGATGCTGAACTGGACGATGACAAAAGCAATCATAATTTTTATTTACCGAGAGCAGTCTATGTTCCAGGTAGGTTACATACATTATTATCACGAATCCTTGTAGTCACCTGACAGGGCAGACACTGTTATTTCCCATTTTACAGAGAAACTCAGCCACAGCTTGTACCCAGCTGCCTGGTATTCGGATCTGGCTCTCTTTGGCTACATAACCTGAGTCCTTTATTATAAAGGCCCCTCCTCTGAGTCTCTGAGTCCACCCCACACTGGCCGAATCCCTGCTGTGTGTGAGATACTGTTCTAGGCACCGAAGGGGGAAAACAGAGTCCCTGCTATCCAGGTAACCTTGTGCGAGAAAACTGATCAGGGACCTTGGGGATAAAGCAACGTGCGCTAATTATTTCTGTGAGGCTGGCACTGAGTCTTAATTTTATCCACAGCTGGGCAAGTCTGTGGTGGCCAAAGTGAAAATTCCAGAAGGCACCATTCTAACACTGGACATGCTCACTGTGAAGGTGGGTGAGCCCAAAGGCTACCCTCCTGAAGATATCTTCAGTCTGGTGGGCAAGAAGGTCCTGGTCACTGTGGAAGAAGACGACACCATCATGGAGGAATCGGTAGAAAATCATGGCAAAAAAATCAAGTCTTAAAATAAAGTGCCATTCTCTGAATTCTGGATTGCCTTGCTGGTGCCGTCAGGTGCATTTGGGTGAGGTGGGGCAGGAGTGGTGGTCTCCGGGGACCTGGCTTTCATCCACTCCCCACCCAGACAGCAGACATTTAGGGGCCAGGCCCTGAGTCAAGCCCGTTGGAGGGATACAGAGAGCAAATATGGGCGGCCTCTGCCTCAGGTGGGCTGGCCCAGAAGGGGCGGTGGGCTCAGAAGCATCTCATCACTGCCCAGTGGCAGTGAGGGTGCAGAGGAGTGAGTGCTGGCTGTATGGGCCCTCTCCTTTCAGCCTTCCTTCTTCCTGCCTGCAAAACCAACCCTAATGACCCCAAATATCTCTTCCTTCCAGCTCTCTCTCCTTATCCCCTGCCCGCCCTGGGGTTGAGTCTAGTTAGCTGTATAGCCATCACTAGGCATTAGAGAAGGGGTTGGCCAAAGTGTTTTGCAGGCAGAGGATGCCAAAGCACTCATAGCTCTGAGCAAAGAGAGGGAAATGGCATTTATTCCTTCTTTAAACAAATATGGAGGGCCTACTATGTGCCAGGCCCTGCTTTGGGGCCTGAGGATACTGCAGTGAAGCCCCTCCTTATGGGACTTCCGTTCAGATGGGGACAGATGCTCCATAAACCAGCAGCGCAGTGAAGTAAACCGCAGTACTTCCGAAGGTGACACGTGCAGTGGGG
Source organism: Lipotes vexillifer (assembly GCF_000442215.2). Taxonomy (NCBI): domain Eukaryota; kingdom Metazoa; phylum Chordata; class Mammalia; order Artiodactyla; family Lipotidae; genus Lipotes; species Lipotes vexillifer. The sequence continues at coordinate 2,587,208 of NW_006788521.1, read as the reverse complement.
CACGTGAAGGTGCTGGGGAGTGTGGGGCTTGGGGTATGTGCAGCTTGTGGTGACTTGTAAGTATGCTGGCGATGCTGAAATCAGCCCTTCCATGATCCATCGTGAAATTACAAACCCAGCTAACAAAAGATCCTCACTGTTGGACTTCCTTGAACTGAAGCATGAACCCTTCACAGAGATTCCCTATCATAGTCCTCTTTGTTCTTTTGAACCAATACTGAGATTAATGATTATTTTCAAATGTACTTTCAAATTCTTAATCTTTGTTCATATTTATTTGACCTGGTTACTTTAATTCCTCTTGATTCAAAGTGTATCTTGGGGGGCTTCCCTAGTGGCGCAGTGGTTGAGAGTCCGCCTGCTGACGCAGGCGACACGGGTTCATGCCCCGGTCTGGGAAGATCCCACATGCCGCGGAGCAGCTGGGCCCGTGAACCATGGCCGCTGAGCCTGCGCGTCAGGAGCCTGTGCTCCGCAACGGAAGAGGCCACAACAGTGAGAGGCCCGTGTACCTCAAAAAAAAAAAAAGTGTATCTTGGAGTCTCTTTTCGAATGCGTAAATTGCTTTTTGAAGTTTCTTTACTTGTGAGGATAGGGCCTCCCTCTCCTGGGGATCCCAAAACAGTTTCTGGAAGGAGACTCGCGTTTGTATGTGTGGGTGGGGTGGGGTGGGAATCCGGGGTTGTACTCACGAGAATCCATAAAATTGACGGGCTAGGAGCTGGAGTGTGACGGCATCCATTTCTGGCTGCTGTTTACTCCCTTTCACTTCTCCCTATAAACAGTCATGAGCAGGCAATCAAAATTTCTGATTCCATAGCCTTTTTTTTTTTTTTTTTTCTACAAGAGCAGAGATGACATTAAATATCTGAGACCTCCTAACAAGAAGAGACTTAGTATGGTAGTAGACAGATGTGTTCCAGGGCCTGGGAAGAGGTGGGTCTGAAAGGAAAGGAGGGAAGAGCCTAGCTGGGGCTCTGGCTGAGAATGTATAGCAGGCGGTTTCTAGCAGGGAACCTGTCAGTTGTTTCCAGGTCCTGTCAGACTGGAATGTGAGAAGGGCCCAGGCTGCTCTGTAGAGCTCAGCTGGATTCCCCCAGAGGGCAGAAGCCAGTGAGGCTCACACCTGGAAGAGCCACTGAGGGCACAGGGCCTAACTCTGCCCTTTGGGTAGAGGACTGGGTAATGTGTTGGAGAGAACTGTGAAGAAGGGCCATCGTCTAGAACCCGCTTCCCATCAGGGCACATAAGAGAAAATCATAGCCTGTGAATGCCGTGTGTAGGTAAAGTATGGGGCTGCCTGCAGCCAGGAGCAGCTGGCTACCTCATGCTGTGCCAGGCCCCGAGAGCAGGAGGATGGATCTCTGGGCATAGCTCTGGCCTATTCGTACGTCCCTGAGCACCTGCCAGGAAGGAGATCCACTGCTGGGCCCACAGTGAGGCAGCAGACGGTCCCTGTTGGAGAATTCACAGCCTATTGGGTGCAGTTACGTCCACAAATAGTGCCCTGCATGTGTGAATTGCTGAAATGTTTTCCAAGAGTCATGAGAGCTATGGGAGTGGGGATGGGAGAGGAGGCGTTGGCCAGGGAAGCTCTCCTGGAGGAGGTGGCACTTTAGTTCAACCGTGCGTGTTGAGAAGTGACTGAGGGAGGAATTGTGGGATCTGGGGCATGGGAAGTACCCTGTATGTCCAGGTGAAAGTTGGGTAGGGAATGGCCACATGGAGAGGAAGGAAGCGATTTGGAAGGTTGTCAGGAAGGAAGGGCTTAAAAGCCTGCTGACTTTGGACTGTGTTCAATAGGCAGTGGGAAGCCATGGAAGGCTTCAGAGCAGGACACGGCGGACTCAACCTTGGGCCCCACCCCTCTTATGCTTACCGTCCCACCTCTTATGCTTACCGTCCCACCTCGTATGCATCTTGGCTTCTTGGGCAGTCTGTCCCCTCCTTGTGGTATGGACTCCTGCTCACCATGCCCTGGCTGCGCTGGGCCACCTCTGTGTGCCCTCTGCTAGGCTGCGTCTCCACCAGGCTATCATCACTGTCCCCTTCTCCCTGGCAAAGAGGAACTGCAGAAACAGAAGATATCATGCAGTAGACAAGAACGGGTCCCTGAAATCTCTAAAAATTAGTAAGTGACCACAAATGGCTTCAATGTTGATCAAAAGTTGCCCAAAGTTACATAATATTATCTTGGATAGGAACAGCTGGGAGGCAGAATTTGTTTCCATATAAGCAAGAAGTTCTAACGTGAATTACCTTCAGAAATAGTGAACTCCCCCCATTACTAGAGATATTCCATCAAGGACCAGCTGACTAGAGCAAGAAAGTTGTGGAGGGGGTGGGAAATGAGCAAGGCCCCGTCCAGGCCTGGGTGCCGTGTACTTGAAGCAACACAAACTCCCAATGAAGAACACGGTTAAAAGGGATGGTACAGGCTTCCCTGGTGGTGCAGTGGTAGAGTGTCCACCTGCCGATGCAGGGGGCACGGATTCGTGCTGTATATCTTCTTTGGAGAAATGTCTATTTAGGTCTTCTGCCCATTTTTGGATTGGGTTGTTTATTTTTTTGTTATTGAGCTGCATGAGCTGCCTGTAAATTTTAGAGATTAATCCTTTGTCAGTTGATTCATTTGCAAATATTTTCTCCCATTCTGAGGGCTGTCTTTTGGTCTTGTTTATGGTTTCCTTTGCTGTGCAAAAGCTTTGAAGTTTCATTAGGTCCCATTTGTTTATTTTTGTTTTTATCTCCATTACTCTAGGAGATGGGTCAAGAAGGATCTTGCTGTGATTTATGTCATAGAGTGTTCTGCCTATGTTTTCCTCTAAGAGTTTGATAGTTTCTGGCCTTACATTTAGGTCTTTAATCCATTTTGAGCTTATTTTTGTGTATGGTGTTAGGGAGTGATCTAATCTCATACTTTTACATGTACCTGTCCAGTTTTCCCAGCACCACTTATTGAAGGGGCTGTCCTTTCTCCACTGTATATTCCTGCCACCTTTATCAAAGATAAGGTGACCATATGTGCATGGGTTTATCTCTGGGCTTTCTATCCTATTCCATTGATCTATCTTTCTGTTTTTGTGCCAGTACCATACTGTCTTGATTACTGTAGCTTTGTAGTATAGTCTGAAGTCAGGCAGCCTGATTCCTCCAGCTCCATTTTTTGTTCTCAAGATTGCTTTGGCTATTCGGGGTCTTTTGTGTTTCCATACAAATTGTGAAATTTTTTGTTCTAGTTCTGTGAAAAATGCCAGTGGTAGTTTGATAGGGATTGCATTGAATCTATAGATTGCTTTGGGGAGTAGAGTCATTTTCACAATGTTGATTCTTCCAATCCAAGAACATGGTATATCTCTCCATCTGTTTGTATCATCTTTAATTTCTTTCATCAGTGTCTTATAATTTTCTGCATACAGGTCTTTTGTCTCCTTAGGTAGGTTTATTCCTAGATATTTTATTCTTTTTGTTGCAATGGTAAATGGGAGTGTTTCCTTAATTTCACTTTCAGATTTTTCCTCATTAGTGTATAGGAATCCAAAAATGGGCAGAAGACCTAAATAGACATTTCTCCAAAGAAGATATACAGATTGCCAACAAACACATGAAAGAATGCTCAACATCATTAATCATTAGAGAAATGCAAATCAAAACTACAATGAGATATCATCTCACACCGGCCAGAATGGCCATCATCAAAAAATCTAGAAACAATAAATGCTGGAGGAGGGTGTGGAGAAAAGGGAACACTCTTGCACTGTTGGTGGGAATGCAAATTGATACAGCCACTATGGAGAACAGTATGGAGGTTCCTTAAAAAACTAAAAATAGAATTACCATACAACCCAGCAATCCCACTAGTGGGCATATACCCTGAGAAAACCATAATTCAAAAAGAGTCATGTACCAAAATGTTCATTGCAGCTCTATTTACAATAGCCAGGACATGGAAGCAACTTAAGTGTCCATCAACAGATGAATGGATAAAGAAGATGTGGCACATATATACAATGGAATATTACTCAGCCATAAAAAGAAATGAAATTGAGTTATTTGTAGTGAGGTGGATGAACCTAGAGTCTGTCATACAGAGTGAAGTAAGTCAGAAAGAGAAAAACAAATACCATATGCTAACACATATATATGGAAGCTAAGAAAAAAAAAAGGTCATGAAGAACCTAGGGGTAAGACGGGAATAAAGACACAGACCTACTAGAGAATGGACTTGAGGATATGGGGAGGGGGAAGGGTAACCTGTGACAAAGTGAGAGAGTGGCATGGACATATATACACTACCAAACGTAAAATAGATAGGTAGTGGGAAGCAGCCGCATAGCACAGGGAGATCAGCTCGGTGGTTTGTGACCACCTAGAGGGGTGGGATAGGAAGGGTGGGAGGGAGACGCAAGAGGGAAGAGATTGGGAACATATGTATATGTATAACTGATTCACTTTGTTATAAAGCAGAAACTAACACACCATTGTAAAGCAATTATACTCCAATAAAGATGTTAAAAAAAAAAAAAGAGAGGGGCCAGAGCGAGTAGGCACTGGCTAGAGACCCGCTGCATTCACCTGAACATGGTGGATGAGTACAGACCCCAGTTCCACCATTAGCTGTGTGACCTTGGGCAAGTTACTCATTCTGTGTCTCAATTTTGCCATGTATACAATTGGGATAACTTTCTACCTCCTAGGGGTGATGTAAGGATCAAATGAGTTAATAGCTGTAAAGCATTAGAACAGTGCCTGACAAAATAGCAAGTATTTTTACTTGGACCCTGCGGCCGTGGGTCTGGGAATAAATATTGGTTTGCAGGGATGAACAGAGATATGGGGTCAAGTGCATGCATCTTCCTCTGTCAGGAATGCCCTCTGCCTGTCAGAATTCAGCTTTCCCTCTTCTCAGCATTCCTGGAGCATAGTGCCGAAGACATCTATCCAAGCTAGAGTTTTAAATGATTTGGTTAGGACTAAAGCCACTTTTGAGGTTCCTTCCTTGTATTCTACTTACATTACATTGCCCCATATGAAAGTACCGTTTTTAGGTTAAAAAAAAAACTATTGGAAATTGGCAGTTTTATATGGTTCAAACCAATTAACGCACTGAGAGTCTGTTTAAACCCTGAGGGAGATTGCTTCGCGTTTTCCTCACCCTACCACTGCCCTCCTGCCAAGCACCTAAGAAGATACTTTTACATAGTACCACTTCAAAACCATATAAGGAATTTGACAGACAGGATGCTGAACCTTCAGAACTGAGACACAGACCCTGGAAAGAGGCCTTTCCCTCCCTACTAGAGGGGATGATCTCCCTGGGAGGTCCTGCTGATTTGGCCTTCTCTATTTCCATCATTACCTTCTGGAAAGCAGGGGCTCTCTGGGTTTCCTTGGCAACATTTTGGATCTGAGGAGCATAGGGATGCCTGAGCTGCCCAAACCCCACTCATAGTTAGTTCCTGTCCTTTTGATTCCAAGACGGTTGGGAAAACTGCCTGTGGTTGCTTAGCAACAGTCACCTGCTGATTTCTTCCCAACATCCCCTAAGAAATGAATAAGCAGTAAAATCTTCCAGGCTGGGCCTGAAGGGCTGGGCCAGGGGGCAAGTGAGACACATGCCTGAGGGCTGGGAGGTGGCCGAGTCCTTAATCACCGTGGGTGACTTTAGGCAACTTTTTTTTTTTTTTTTTTTTTTTGTGGTACACGGGCCTCTCACTGTTGTGGCCTCTCCCGTTGCGGAGCACAGGCTCCGGACGCGCAGGCTCAGCGGCCATGGCTCACGGGCCCAGCCGCTCTGCAGCATGTGGGATCTTCCCGGACCGGGGCACGAGCCCGTGTCCCCTGCATCGGCAGGCGGACTCTCAACCACTGCGCCACCAGGGAAGCCCTAGGCAACTTTCTTTCAGGACCTTATTCTCCCCAAATGTACAATGGGGTCAGGCTGAGTGATCTGTGAGACCCTCCCAGCTCAGCTGTTCTGATTCAATAGCAGCCAGCTAGCGGTCATTCACTCGCTGCCTTGGAGGGAAGGGACTTTCCGAACTTTTCAGGGTGGGTAAGGTGTAGGACATGGCTGCCCTTAGGAATCTTCCAATATAATTGGAAAGACAGGTCCCAGACTGTGGATCTGATACAGAGAGATTCTTGTAGCTTGGGGAGACTTCCTGGGGGCACTTAAGCCTGGGGAAAACAGACAGGCAAAAAGAAGAAGGTGCTTTCCTGTATAAATGTGTTTATATGGGAAATGGCAAGGGCAAGGGTATAGAGGTGGAACTATGCGACACACAGTTCTGACTGGAGGGTCTCTGAAAAGAGCAGTAGGAGCTAGATGAGGATGTGTAGTTTTGGGCAGACTAGAAAAGCCTTGACTGCTAAGGTAAAGTGCTCCCCTCCCCTCCCCACCCCATAGTCCTTGGGAACCTTCTGATAGTTCTAAGAGGTTAAGTGGTTTCACGCAGATCACTCTAGCTGTAGGGTGGAGGATGAGCATGGGAAAGGGTTCAGGCCAGGAGGTGTTAAGAAGCTCTTGCAGCTGCTCTTAGGGAGTGACATGGACAAGCTGAAGGAGAGTGGAGAGGAGGAAGCAGATCCAAGGGACACTAAGGGACAGAAGAGTCTTAGCGACTCTTATTCATTCACATATTTACTGTGCGCCTACTATGTGCCAGGAGGTTGAGTGCTGTATGAGGGAGAATGTTCTGAGGCTGAGGATCATGTATTCTGACATGGTGAGGATGCTTAGGGCTCACCTGTGGGTGTGCCCTTTCAGGAACCTGGACTAAAAGCAGTGTAGTATAAGGGTCCTGGTGGCAGTGGGGAGTTCGGATGAGAGAGCAGCAGCAGAGGACCTGTGTTTAGGGCCCGTTTGAAACTAGCCTACTTAGGAGAGGAACTGTTCAAAGCACAGGGCATGACTGGTAGGGGAGAGGATGGGAATGCTTACAGAGGCGGCAGTAGATCAGCCATGTCTGGATCGGGTGAGAACAGAGCCGCGGAGAGCCTAGGGCGGCCACTCAGGTGTCCGCCCCTAGGGCAGTCGGGAGATGCTGATGGCCCCTTCCCAGAGCCGCAGGGCCGGGTAGAGCAGCGCCTGGAAGGCGGCACGGAAGGTGTGCAGGTGGATCATGCCGTCACGTCGTAAAAGGTGAAGACGCCGACCTCGTAGTCCAGGAAGACGCCGCGCCGGTCTGGGTCGTCGCGGGGCCGCAGACGGCTGCGCTGGCCGTCGTGGAAGGCCCAGTACTCGAGGTCATATAGTTCGAGGCAACAGGACTGGCAGTTGCAGCCCAAGCGGGCGGCGGCAGAGGCGCCGCAGGGAGCCGTAGGCCGCGTCCACCCACCAGCCGACGCCCGCCTCCTGCATGTCCACTTCCCAGTAGTGGCGGCCGGCGTCGAAGCAGTCGCGC
>NW_006788521.1:2566704-2579792 GCF_000442215.2 Lipotes vexillifer | reverse complement strand
CCACAGCGCGTCGAAATGCAGCGCAGGCTTGAGCCCCAGGGTGCAGTGGTGGCCGCAACGCACCTTCAGGCGATCTACCCAGAAGCGCATGCGCGGGTGCAGCGTGTCTGGCTCCAGCGTGGGCGTGCGCGCGTCTGCGGAGGGCGGGGACACCAGGCCAGGCCCGATGGGCGGGGCCAGTGCCCCTGCCCCGCCCCGCCCCGCCCCGCCCCCGGGAAACCGACCCCGCTGGTACCCGCTGTCCCGCAAGTGTTCAGGGTAGTTACCGGGAAACACGGAAATCACGAGTGGGGCGGTGGCTGGGGAGCACGGGCAGAAGAGAACATTTTAGTGCACACCCGTTGTACGGCCTGAATTTTGTACCATGGAATTTGTTGCCAATTTCTAAAAATTTAATAAAAAATAATCCTATCGGGGCTTCCCTGGTGGCGCAGTGGTTGAGTCTGCCAGCCAATGCAGGGGACACGGGTTCGAGCCCTGGTCTGGGAAGATCCCACATGCCGCGGAGCAACCAGGCCCATGAGCCACAACTACTGAGCCTGCGCTCGCAACAAGAGAGGCCGCGATAGTGAGAGGCCCGCGCACCGCGATGAAGAGTGGCCCCTGCTCGCCGCAACGAGAGAAAGCCCTCGCACAGAAACGAAGACCCAACACCATCAAAAATAAAAAATAAATTTAAATTATATATATAAAAATAATAATCTTATCACTGTTAACACTTGGGTGTATATGCTTCTAATTTTTTTCTTTACTTGCCCCTTTATAGTTTTTTTCTTAACGTTGGTGTCATACTATACAGGCTCTTGGGTAATCTGCCTTTTAAAATTTATTGATGTATTTATGAACATTTTACCACATCAAATAATATTCTCTTATAAGAGCATTTTAATGGCAACCTTAAGATTTTGATGTATAGATGAATTATAATTTAACCTATCCCCTCCCCCGCCTTAAAAAATACGCTTTTTAAAAAGGTTTTGAAAACACTAATATGAATACATCTTTATGTATCTGATTATTTATTTAGGATATATTCCTAGCAGAAGAAGAATTGCTCGGTCAACGGGGATGATTGTGATTTTAAGGCCTTTGGTAAATATTGCCAAACTGTCCTCCAGAAAGGTGGTGGTCATTTAAACTCCCAATAACAGTTCTTGCTGCATTATATACATCTGTAGACATGAAGTTAGAGAAAAGTCTAGATCTTAGGGCATGTGGATGTTTAGCTTTAGTAGATACTGCCGGATAGTTTTCTCGGTAATATTTTGGAGTTTTCTGTAGAGAGGTTTTGTACATCTTTTGTTAGATTTATTCCTAGCTTTTTAAAAGTGTTACTGAAAATAATGTTTTTAAAATTTCATTTTCTAATTGTTTATTGCCAATACATAGAAATACAATTGATTTTTGTATGCTGACATTACATCCAGCAGCTGTTCTAAATTCATTTCGTAACTAATTTATTTATAGATTATTTTGGATTTTCTGTAAATAATGTCACCTTTGAATAACAATCTTTTTTTCCCTTTTCCCAACCTTATAGGTTACTTTTTTTTTTTTTTGCCTCAAGGCACTCTCTAGGACATCTAGAACAATGTTGCATAGAAGTGTTAACACTGGGCATCCTTTTCTCCCACTCCTGGGTAAATACCCAACAGAAATGCATACATAGGTGCATCAAAAGACATGTACAGGGATATTCAAAGCAACATTATTCACTATAGGCAAAAGCTAAACAATCCAAAATGTCCATCAATAATATTAAGTGTGCTACATTCATACAATGGAATACTACACCACAGTGAAAATCAACAAACTACTGCTACACACAATCATATGGGTAAATCTCACAAATGTCATGTTGTTCTGTCGAAGCAAGACACAAAAGAGTAGTCTGAGTGATCTCATTATATAAAGGTCAAAGACAGGCAAAAGTAATCTTTACTGTTAGAAGTCAGGAGAGTAGTTACCCTTCGGGATGGTGAACTGGCATGAGGAAAGATTCTGGGGAGCTACAAGTTTCCATTTCATGGTCTGAAGGAAGTTATTGAATGTGTTTACTTTTAAAAAATCATTGAGCTACAGCCCTTTGATTTGTGCACTTTATGTATTTTATATTTGTTAAAGTTTAGTTTAAAAAAATGCCTGCCTAGTAATTCCATTTTGAGAAATTACTCCTAAAAAAAATACAAAAATGAGCTAAGGTGTATTCAGTCACTTAATCATTAATTCAACAAAGAGGTACAAGAATGGATGTTTACTGCAGCACTGTTTATAGAAATGAAAATGTAAAGCAGCCTAAATGTCCAACAATATGATATGAGATTGATTTAAACATGGCATATTCAATGGAATACCATGTATCCTTTAAAAATAACCATAATATCTGTGTTTATTAAAACAGAAAATTGTTCAATCTATACTATTAACGAACCCGCGTCCCCTGCATCGGCAGGCGGACTCTCAACCACCGCGCCACCAGGGAAGCCCGAAATATTTAAAATTACAAAAGAAGGCAATTCCCTGGCGGTCCAATGGTTAGGACTCCACACTTCCACTGCTGGGGGCCGGGGTTCGATCCCTTATTGGGGAATTAAGATCCTGCAAGCCTCACGGTGTAGCCACAAATAAATAAATAAATAAAATTACAAACGAATATCTATAATATGATCCCATTTTTAAAAATCTGTAGACATATATATTTTTAAAATGTCTGAAAGAATATATGACAAAAATTAACATCATTTAACTCTGTGGCAGGCAATTGTTTTCTTTTAGTATATGTAATTTCTAATTCTCTACAAGAAGCACACATTACCTGTATAATTTTTTAAGGGAACAAAGATGTTCATAATATATCAGTAGATGAAAACACAGATTACAAAACAGGATGTAGAGTATGACACCATGTTTGTAAAATATATATATATTAAATATTTATCACAGTATGTATATAGATATGCCAAAGAAAGTTAAAAGGGCAAATAATAGTAGTTATCTACTACTACGTGTCTGCTTGGGTATGTGAGCCGAAAAATTTCCGAAGCTCTTCAGTGATTTATGAGTGATTTTCTTTTAAAAACCTTTTGTTTTCTAATTTTTCTACAGTGAACGTGTATTATTTCTGTGGTTTTTAAGAAACTGATAATAAGGGTTAAGAAAACTGAAGTTGGGTTTCTTAGGGAAAAAGGGGGGCCTCTACTTCAGTGACCCTCCCTCCCACCAGTACACCCCACGCCCTCTTCACCCTCTTCCCGCTCCTGGGGTCTTACGTTTTAAGAAGAGTGATCGCTCCAGTGAGGGGCTTGTTTTCAACAGGGAACCCGGCTGGGCGCCGGGGGAGCCCGAGAGCTGGCAGTTCACATCTGTAATGAATTGTGAGAAATAAGTGCCTGGTGTTCATGCAAGGAGCACAAATTACAAAACATACTAAAAATATTACAGAACTGGAGATTCGCATAATCTCTCCCCAAGAATTGCATGCAAATTTAAGTAGGAAATGCAAATTCACAGTAACAAGAAAACTTCAGGACAAGGCTCAGATCTATACAGAAACGCACTTTCCAGGATCCGAAGCAAACTGAGCAATGACAGGCCAGTGTAAGTGAGGCCTGGACATGGGGAGGAGACAGCAGGCTCCAGGACCATCTTGAGAGTCAACCATGCATTCAGCAGTCAAGGAAGGGGGTTAATTTCATGGCAGACATGCAAATTCTAGGATAAAGATCGAAAACAAGAAATCAAAGCTGAACCCTTGGGCTTCCCTGGTGGCGCAGTGGTTGAGAGTCCGCCTGCCGATGCAGGGGACACGGGTTCGTGCCCCAGTCCGGGAAGATCCCACATGCCGCGGAGCGGCTGGGCCATGGCCACTGAGCCTGCGTGTCCGGAGCCTGTGCTCCGCAAGGGGAGAGGCCATGACAGTGAGAGGCCCGTGTACCACAAAAAACAAAAACAAAAACAAAGCTGAACCCTTAGGAAGGTTGCGTTCAGGTCTCATCCAGGTAAGAGGGAGTTCAGGGGAAACCCAAGTCATGGTCCCTGTCTCCAACAGCTCAGTCAGGTAAATGAGGTGAGAAATGGGCTTGCTTGAGCTATACCGCTCAAGGCAGAGAGTGCTCTAGATCGAAGAGGAGACGTGAAAGGGCTCCAGGGCCTGGAGGGGACAGTGAAGGCTTCATGGAGGAGGAAGCACCTCAGCTGGCCCTTAAAGGATGGGGAAGATTTGGACACCCAGAAAAAGGATGGGAGCCTTTCCCCAGGATACAGCAGGAGCAAAGACATTAAGGACAGGTGCTAGGAGCATCGTGTAAAAAGTGAGGAGCCATGGAAGGTGTTTGAAGGAGCGTAGACATGAGCAGAAGAATCTCCAGAGCTCTCTGGTGGGGAGTGGATGGTGCAGGGTGAGTGTGGAGGCAGAGGCCCTGTTGGTAGGCTCAGGCCTGACCTGGGGCAGCAGGGATGGAAAAGGGGCTAGGTTCAGGATATACTGCAGTGGTACAAGTACCAAGGCTTAACTCTAATGGGAGTGGAGAATGAAGAGTAGATTGGAGTCAAGAAGCAGAGGATTGGGGGTTGAGGCAATGGAAGATGCCGGATTCCATTTCAGCCTGTTGAGCCTGCAATGTCTGTGGAACTCACAGGTAGGGAGGTGAGGCGGGACACTGGAAGGGCAGTGGTGCTGCAAGACCCCCATCTCCCTGTGGCCTTCCTGGGAGTCAGTACCTCTCAGTATTACCTGTGATAGTAAGAATGATGGCCTTATCCGGTGGTGGATGAGGGGTGATGGCCTGGGAGGAAGCAGATTCCAGGGGATCAGAACACAAACCTTGGGACCAGAGTCTGTTTGAATTCTGCCTCTACCCCTACCAGCTGTGTGACCGAGGGCAAGTCAGTTAACCTCTCTGACCCTCAGCTTCCTCATCTGTAAAATGGGGGATAATGAAGATGTCTACCGCACAGGGTAATGCTGATTGTTGCATTTTTAGCAAAACCAACACAGAACACATGAAGCAAATAACCATTGGTAATCTTGACATCAACATGAGCTTCAATCATGGTCTGCCATTTTTTGACCATGGAGCACATTTTGTCATGGATAAGATCCATGCCACGAAAGTTAGGCAGTTTTTCCCCTGAACATCTTCAGGAATTAGCTTTAATTCTCTAAATGCAGCTTCATCATTCTGCAGGTCAGCAAGGCTCACTTCCAAAAGTTAACCCTTGAGGCCATCAAAAGCAATTTTGGTTCCTAGAGTTCTCATGACTAGGGTTTCTCCAATATTTATTATATGGAACATGGCTGGTGCTTTCACATCGTACCAACCTTCCTTAGAAAACAGATCAACCATTTTCTTCTTGGCTCCCTTTTAACTGCCTTTCGTCAGGCATTTGCTCTTGCAAACCACCATGGTGCTGCTCAGAGAGCCAAAAGGGCCATTCCCTCCAAGTCTAAATGCTCTTTTCCATCTCAGAATGTGACAACTTCCTTCTAGTTGTTCCAGTCAAAATCTGTGGAGTCTCCTTGGTATCTCTTTCTCTCTTCTTCCCTTCCTGTGCCCACATCTACTCCTGTTGACTCCCCCGACGTGCCCTTTGCTGTTCCTTCAACATGCCAAACTTACTCTTCCCTTGTGCCTCGGGACCTTTGCACTTGCTTTTCCCTCTGCCTAGAAGACATTTCCCCCAGATATATCAGCAGCAGCAACAATATAGCTAATGCTCACATAGTGCTTATTATGCCTGAGGGCCATTCTGAGAGCTTTACATGTAAGAACTCATTTAATCCTTACAACAATTCTATGAGACAGGAATATATTATCATCCCCAATTTATGGATATGGAAACAGAGGCATAGAAAACTTAGGTACCCTGCTCAAGATGACAGGGTTAGGAAGTGGTGGGCCTGGGATAGGAACCCGGGCAGTCTCGCTCCAGAGTCCATGCATGTGACCACAATGACCTCCAGCCCATCCTTCAGGTCAATTCACACATCCCCTTCTCAAAGAGGCCTTTCCCACTTCCCATAGAAAATAGCTCTTCCTCCTGGTCACCCTCCATTCTCCTTACTCAGCTTTATTATTTTTTTTCAAAGCACTTCTTTTTTTTTTTTAAATTAATTAATTAATTAATTAATTTGGCTGCATTGGGTCTTCGTTGCTGCGCGCGGGCTTTTCTCTAGTTGCAGCGAGTGTCGTTGCGGTGCACGGGCTTCTCAGTGCGGTGGCTTCTCTTGTTGTGGAGCACGGGCTGTAGGCGCATGGGCTTCAGTAGTTGTGGCTCACGGGCTCTAGAGCGTAGGCTCAGTAGTTGTGGCACATGGGCTTAGTTGCTCCGCGGCATGTGGGATCTTCCTGAACCAGGGCTCGAACCCGTGTCCCCTGCATTGGCAGGCGGATTCTTAACCACTGTGCCACCAGGGAAGTCCCTCAAAGCACTTCTTATCGCTGACATATACTCATTTGTTGTCCATCTTCCCCTGAAAAGCCTGAGCACCACAAAGGCAGGAGCTTTGTTTTGTACCCCACTGTGCCCAGCACATAACAGGGGCTCAGTAAATGGTCTGAATGAATCCTAATAGCAGAGATGAATGAATGGATATTTCTGAGCACCTGCTTTGTGTCAGGCCCTGCAGTGACCTCAGAGCTGGATCCAAAGTGGTTCTTGCCTTCCAGGCATTTAAGAGAGGAAGGGAGGGGTCCATGTATCCAGCTGACAAACACCCCCAGGCAGAAGATGGAGCAGGCCCAGGGCAGAGTGGGGAGACGGCCGGGAGAGTGAGCGAGCTGGTTTCTTGGAAAGGCTTCCCAGGTGAGCACAGCTGTGGGTCCTGACCAGGCAGAGGAAGAGGAGGGGGAGTTGGCCCTTCCAGCTGGGAGGCCAGCGCAGGCAAAGCTGAGGTGTGGCAGAACCTCGAGAGCAACTGAGGGGCAGGAGCAGAGCAGTGCAGCTGCGAGAAGCAGGACCTGGTCTCCGAATGGGTAGGAGGTGAGGTTGGAAGGGAGGGTAGGGCCCAGGCCCAGGAGACCTTGACCACCCAGCCTAGGGCCTCTGTGCAGGAGACACATGATTTAGGGTGGCGATCTTCACAGTTGTCTCTAATCACAGGGCACTAGGGGAGTAAAGGACCCAAGATTGGTCACATGGTGACTTACTCGCCTTAAGGCGGACGTCCAGTGGCATCTGTAGCGGACTCTGCGTGGCTTCCACAAGGCCCTTAAAGAAGCTCTTGACGGGCTCAAAGGAGTGGGGCACGGGGTGGCACGACTCCCCGAGGCTCATCTGCTGCTGCATCTGCTGCTCAGTGGCCGTGTACGCGCAAGGGCATGTGGGGCTCAGGGTGGCTTGGAGCCGCGTTCCAGCCTCCACCACCGTGCCCAGGAACAAACCCAGCCAGCGAGCACTGGCCCCACCTGGCCGTGGCACCTGCTGCCACTCCAGGCCCTGCCCCTGGGAGCAGAGCCCCGAGGACTGCAGCCATGGCAGTCCCCCACCCCCACCCCGCCTTGAGGAAGGAGGCAAGCTGACTGCCCCTGCCCTGAAGTTGCTCACCACCTCAAAAGGGACCCCGAATCTTTACAGACACTGTGACAGAGGTCGGCCTGAGGTACAGGGGACGAAAAGAATGAGGGGCCAGTTTTCCTGGGGAAGGCGCTCCTGGGGCGTGTTCAAAGTGGGGGAACAGGAAACCATATCCCAAAGGGGAAGCCAAAGACTCTGGAAGCTCAGCTGGAATGCTGACCAAGGGGGTGTGCCCACCACGGTGGGGCCTATCCTGTTTTCTGACTGGACAGCACCTTTTAAATACCCTTCCTGTGTTAAGTGTGGCTTTGCTAAGTAGAAGCAAGAAAACTGTCCCAGCCCCCGGTGTAGGCATGTGAAGAAGAGTCTCCAAGACTTGGATGCGGAAGTGAGGGTGGGCTGGTGACAGTGGCGTGTAGCTGGCAGGGACAGCAGTGGTGGAGGTTCCGGGGGCGTGCTCTGGGTCAGGGGTGTGAGCTGTGACATCCTGCCCAGCGGAGAAGGGTGGGTCTACACTGGAGCAAGTCTGTGCCATGGCCCTGACTTCACTCCTGCGGCCTGGTCTCCATCACGACTTTCTGGCCTTCCTGGAGATCAGATGTGCTGCCTAATACTCTTTCATAAACTCCTTTCTTGCTTAAAACAGTTACAGTGGATTTGCACCTAAGATCCCTGTCTGCACTTTCTGGAGGGTTGTCCTGGGCAAGGATTTAGAAGACAGCAGATTGCCTTAGGAGAGCAGGCCCTGGCCGGTGGGCGGTGCTGCCCAAGATGGGAGGGGCGGGTAGATGCCTCAGGAGGGAGGGAAGGCGGCCCAGCGCTTGGCAGGAAGGATGCTTGGAGGGGCTGAGGGACGGTCTCCAAGCCCTGTCTACCTAGGAAGCTGCAGGTCTAGAGCCCATCCTCATTTGGGTTGGAAGAAGGTAATTTGTGGAGAAAGAGGGCTAAGGTCACACTCAGAGGGCTGGCCAGGGAGTCAGATCACTAGCAGGGAGGGCAGGGAGTGGCTCCGGGGTGGCCCAGAGGGCAGATGGGTGGGGTGGGACTGGGGAAGGGGATGAGGGACAAATGCGACCACCTGGTAACCCCAAACTCCAGCATCTAGCACAGGGCCTGACACATAGGAGGTTCTCGATAAATGTTCACAGTGCAATAAATGAATGAATGAAACTGAGCACATCTACTTCTTGCCTTTGCAGACTCAGGGAACAGCCACATAACCATCCATCTCTCAAGCCAGAAACCAGCTGTCATCTTGGATTCCCCCAATCACCAATCCTGTCCCATCTATCAAACTCGCCTGCTTCTCCCCATCCCCACTGCCCCTTCACTGATCCAGCCCACCATCATCTCCCTCCTGGATACTGTGGTCTCCTCCCAACTTTCCTTCCAGGCTCCATTCCTGCCTGTCCAGTCCATCCTCCAGCCTGTCACTTAAGTGACCTTTCTAAAGCATTAATCTGACTGTGTCATTCTTCGCTGCAAAACACTCCCCTGGCCCCCGTTCTCTTTACAGGACAAAGTCTAAACTTCATAACCAGGCATATAAGACCCTTCATCAAGTAACCCTGGCATCCCTACATCTCCCAACATGCCCCCCTCCCTTGTACCCTTGCCCCGCCTCCAGTCAGGCTGAACCCTGGCAGTTCTCCAGCCTGCCAAGCTCTCACACGTACATACTTCGTTTCTGCCTGGGATGTCCTCTCTGCTTTTTCCCTCTGTATTTACCCAGTGAACTCCTCCTTATTCTCCCATACCAGCTCCACTGTCACTTCCTCCTGGAAGCCTTCCCTGATTCCCCATACAGAGTTGGACTTCTCTTGGACACACTTTTGCTAGCTCACTTAGCCGTGCTGTGTTGTGAATAACTTTCTGAGCATGTCTCCCCACCCATGAGCTCCTAATGTGAAGCAGGGGCCTGTTGCAATCAGGTTGCTCAGTGTATATTTGATGAAAATATGAGTGAACAAATGGAAGGAACGATGAATGATGAAAATCAGTAGCTTGGGCACCAGAGAATTAAAAAAAAAGAGAGAGAGATGAGAAAGCCCTGAAACCGTATCTGTGATGGAAGAATAGCATTCTTCTCCATGGAAGCCTCCCTTTGCATTAGATATTCCTAAAATGTACCATTATTTTAAAAGAAAAAAAATGTGCCCCTCTGTGTGTCTTGCCTCTCTTAAAGTACAACGTCTAAAGTGCCTAGGAGAGCACCTCACCCAGAATATTTTGTTAGGTTTTTCTTCTTGTGGTTGTTATTTAACAATGAGACACAGGCTGAATTGACCAAGGCCACATAAAGGCACAAGAGTGGAAATAGCCTCCAGGGACTGGCTTGACTAGTCCTGTACTGACTTATTTATTTGTCTGTCTTATTTTGCAGCCAGAGCCCATGCTAATCTGTGGTTCAACTCAGTGCCATCTTTACTTAGTTGTACCTTGCTTCATCTCACAAACCTTTAAAGCATCTTACAAAAGTTATCTAATGCTGCAAGATTTTCCTTTACAGTGAGAAAAATGAAGCCAAGAGAAAAACAGGATAAGACTGTAAGCTGGAAGCCAGAGTGAGATGAGGCATAAACTGTATGCCACAAAGTCTCATCCCAGCTATTTGAAACATATTTGGCTCTGAGCTTCCCAGAAGCTATGGCAAAGAAAGAAAGAGGAAGAGTTAGATAAGTAGAAAAGCAATCCAAGTGCACAGGTGACTGCACAGGAGTACTGACACGAGAGAGGAGTTTCTCCCATGGTCCCCTGAAGACGGGAACGCGACCCTCAACAACATGCTTTCACTAAGCGTAGTAGTGAATATTATAGGGGCTAGTTTTTAGATTCTCCTTCAGTATAAGATAATAGCCTTCAACAGAGCCCACTGGCCAAGGAGTCCTGTCCTTCTCTCCCCTTTGAGCAAACTGTGACTCCACTCTTGAAGTCTGCTTAGTAGCTTTTGCAAGGGTGCCTGCCTTTCCAGGAGTGCTGTTTCCATTAAGACTGTACCGTCAGAGGACTGGGCAGTGATGCCTTGTGGCTTTAGAGTCAGACAGATCTGATCCCAGACCTGCCACCTACCAGCTGTATAACCTTGGATGAGTCCCTTCATCTCCTTGAGGCTCCATTTCTCATTAGTAAAATGGGGTGAGAATATCCAATTTGCAGAGTTCTAGTAAATATTAGAGCTAAGATACCTGAGGTGCTTGGAACACAGAGGCCCTCAAAAATGGTGGTTGTTGGGCTTCCCTGGTGGCGCAGTGGCTGAGAGTCCGCCTGCCGATGCGGGAGACGTGGGTTCGTGGCCGGTCCGGGAGGATCCCATATGCCGTGGAGCGGCTGGGCCCGTAAGCCATGGCCGCTGGGCCTGCATGGCGGGAGCCTGTGCTCCGCAGCTGGAGAGGCCGCAGTAGTGGGAGGCCCACGTACCGCAAAAAAAAAAAAAAAAAATGGTGGCTGTTCATGTCATTTAATTAGTCCAAGATGTATATTATCTTCCTAACAATGTAATCAGTCTACCTGCTGACAAGGCAGTTCTCTGTGTATTCACTCAGTGTGTGAATACTGTGTTCAGTGCCACATTAACCAAGATGAAATGTGGCGGCCGGTGGCCACTGTGAGGGCAGAAACCCAGCATTACCTGCAGCAGCTGTACAGGACTGGGTTCCTGGCTGATATTCCAGACCTTGTTGGAGAGATTGTTCATGACATCAATTTGCTCCCCACAAGACTCGATTTGCTCCCTGTACGCCTGCAGGGCAAGCTGTGTGTTTTTCTCAATGAATTTCTTGGTCAGAGCTTCCTCTTCATCAAGTAGTAATCTGAGTTCAGTAAATTTCCTTGTCAGCCAGGTGTTACTTGACTTTGCATGAGCCTAAAGAAAAACCCAAACAATACAAAACCAGATGCAGATGATATGACTGCCAACCAGGAAATCCAAAATTATCAACATGAAAAAAATTATTATAACTTCTAAAAAGTGAGTTCAGCACTTATAAAAAGCTTTCCTAAGTACCAGCTATAACCAATTGGAAAATGAATGGAGAAATAAAGATCATCCTTAAAACAGTAGAAAAAAAAGCAAAATATTTAAAACTAGACCTAACAAAAACTGTAAGGGCCTAGATAAAGAAAAGCATAAAATTGTACTGAAAGACATAAAATAATCTGAATGCATGGAAGAAAAACCATATCCTTGGCTAGGAAGATTGAATACTATAAAGATGCCATTTGTCTCCAAATTAGTCTATAAATTGGATGCAATCCCAATCAAAGTCTTAACATACAGATTAACCAAATATTAAATTACCATGGGGGAGAATAAGCACAGGAAAAGCCAAAAATTTCTTTTAAAGGATCAGTGAAGGGGAATTCCCTGGCGGTCCAGTGGTTAGGACGCCAGGCTTTCACTGCTGAGGGCACTGGTTCGATTCCTGGTCGGAGAACTAATAAGATCCTGCAAGCTGTGTGGCATGGCCGAAAACAAAAAATCAATGAAGGATGAGCTGCCTTATTAGATATCAAAACAAACTGTAAAGGTACAGGGTTTAAAACTATGTGGGTTAGGCACAGACAAAAAGATCAAGAGCAAAGAATAGCTTAGAAAAGTATGTATATACATATAAATAATTAATATAATTATATATATAATTCAACAAGTGGTATTGGTACAGCATGCAATTAATCATGTATTTAAAAAAAAAACTAAGTTAGATTCTTATCTTATTCTTTATACAAAAACAAATTCAGACAGAACCCCACCTATGAAGTACTCTTGTGAAAAATGTGAATCTGAATCTGATTAAGCCTCTAGATCTAACTTAAAGATACATTTTAGAAGACACATAAAGGACAGAGGAGCATGTTAACCATCAACTTAAAAAATACATCAACCAATAGCATTTTGAAAACTTTCACTCCTAATTCAAATAAACAAATAAAATGTGACATTTATAAGACAATTGGGAATGTGACTACTGGTTGGATATTTGATAATATTAAGGAACCACTGTTAATTTTCATAGGTGTGATGATGATACTATGGTTATATATTTTTAAAAATGAGTACTTATCTTATAGAGGTAATATGCTCAGAGTTTTACAGATGAAATTGAATGTCTGTGATTTGCTTCAAAACACGTATGTATGCTTGAGGTTTTCCACGATAAAAGCTAAACAAACAAACAATTCTAAATAGATCAAAGCACTATACATTAAAAAAATAATAAACCTACTAGAATAAAATACAAAACAATTTTATTTTTAAAAATTTGAGAAGGGAAGACCTCTGTAAGAGGAACCCAAAACTCAGATAGCAAAACGGGAGTCATGACGGGTTGGACTACATAAAAAAAGAAACTCTTCCCAAGAGGTAAGGCACTGTAAACAAAGCCACATGACAAGTAACAAACTACACAGGCTTACTATCCATAACATATAGTGAAAAAAGAAATCATTCAATTTAAAAATGGACCAGAGATATACAAATGCCAATAGACGTATGAACAGGTGTCTCTGCGTCCCAAACAATCAAGGAAGTGAGCAGCATAATCAGGAAAAAAAAAAAAAAAAAAAAAATATATATA
>NW_006788521.1:2544914-2566694 GCF_000442215.2 Lipotes vexillifer | reverse complement strand
ATATATATATATATATATATATATATATATTGGCCATCAGACTGGAAGAATGCTAACTGATGGATAATACCAAGAGTCCATAAGGGTGTGTGGAATAGGCACTTACATACACTGCAGGTGGTAGTGTCCATCAGTATTGCATTTTTAGAGGGTGATATGATAATATCAAAATTTTAAATGCTTAAATCCTTTGATGCAGCAGCTCCTCTTGCAGGAATTGATCCTAGAAAATGTTTTCACATGTGCACAAAGATTTGTGTACCAAGAAGCTCACTATAGCATTGTTGGAGATAGAGAAAAGTTGGACAAAATTTTCAACATGGGAAGTATATATGTATGTTCATTGTACACATTATGCTGCATTCATACAATGAAATAATAATATTCAGTGATTAAAATGAATGCAGTGTTCTGACACATGCTATAATATGGATGAACCTTGCAGACATGATGCTAAATTAAATAAGCCAGACAGAGAAGGACAAATATTGTATGATTCCACTTATATGAAATATCTAGAGTAGGCAAATTCATAGAGACAGGAAGTAGATTAGAGGTTACCAGGAGCTGGTGGGAGGGGAATGGGAAGTAATTGCTTAATGATTACAGATTTATATTTATGAAAAATTTTGGAAATAGATAGTGGTGATGGTTGTACAACACTGTGAATGTAATTAATGCCACTGAATTATATGCTTAAAAATGGTTAAAATGGAAAAAAAAAAAATGGTTAAAATGGTAACTTTTATGTGACGTGTATTTTGCCACACACACACACACACACACACACAAAGAATGCAGTGGACCTATATGTCCTGTCGTGGAAAGCTCTTCAAGACACCGTGTGAAAAAGGGCAAGTTGCAGAATAATATATATAGGATGATCCCATTTATGTAAAAGATAACAAAATTAAAAGTGCACATGTATATATGTATCTGCAAGTTTGCGAGTGCATTTAAAATGTCTGGGGACTTCCCTGGTGGCACAGTGGATAAGAATCCGCCTCTCAGTTCAGGGGACATGGGTTCGAGCCCTGGTCCGGGAAGATCCCACGTGCCGCGGAACAACTAAGTCCATGCACCACAACTACTGAGCCTGCACTCTAGAGCCCATGAGCCACAACTACTGAGCCCACATGCCACAACTACTGAAGCCCACGCGCCTAGAGACCGTGCTCCACAACAAGATAAGCCACCGCAATGAGAAGCCCGCGCACCGCAACGAAGAGCGGCCCCCGCTCACCGCAACTAGAGAAAGCCTGCACGGAGCAAGAAGACCCAACGCAGCCAAAATAAATAAATTGATCAAAAATTTAAAAAAATAAAATGTCTGTTAGTTTGGTCATGTTTGGGAAGAGGTGTGGGATTGGGGAGATGGTCAAGAGGGACTCTCTGTACTTTCCATAGCTGTACACTGTATTCTAATAAACTATTTAAATTTTAAAAACTGAGATGTGTTCATGTATTACTAGTACAATTAAAATATAAAATGATAACAACAAAAAAATCAGGCCGGCTTCTTTCCTCAGCCCAAATGTCTGTACAGCCCACACAGCAGAAAGATCCTTGGTACTCAGGCAGGCATGGGGGTGGGCAGGCTCCCCTTGTGTGCCATGTTCTCTCCTTAGTGGGGCAGGAATGTGTGGTTTGGCAGGATCTACGGGATGGGCTCCCTAAGTCTGTGTTTCCCGTGCAGTGTTCTAGGCAGTGGTGAGGCTCTGAGTTTAGAGCCTCATATTGATTAAATTGGCTTTGGGCTAGCTTGGGAATTAGTCCACACTTACAACATGGTTTCTATGAGTCAGTGAGCCTGGACAGAAATATATCTTTGTTGAATGACTAAACGAAGGAAAGAAAATGTGTTCTAAACGCTTGATATATCCACACATTTTGGAGGCAACATATGTACACGGAGGACCTTTCTACAGAAACTGAGAGCAAATATCTTCTCCCAACCAACTGGGCTCCAAGCAGTTTCTACAGATCCACTTTTTAAAGAAGAATATACAAAATAAGCTTAATGACACTACACTTTGTTATTATTCTCAGCGTAGAAAACTTAAGCATAGGTAAGATGAGGCTGATTATGCAATATGGTAAAAAAAAAAAGCCTGAGAGAGAGAATTCTGGAAATGAAACAAGGAAGTACACTGTCTGGGCCACATTGGTTCAAAGTGAGCTAATATATATCTATATATATATATAATGTATTTATATCCTCTTTTGTCGTTGTTCACAAAAGTATCAAAAGCTCACTGTGGAAAATTTGGAAGATTTGAAAGAAAACTATAACCAGTCTGCTATATTGTCAACCCATCCCAGTTTGAGTAAAAAGTTAGGGCAGCAGGCAAGTGATTTTCGCTACACCTGGCATGTATGAGCGCGCTGAAGAGCCGTGATGGGGAAGCAAAGAGCCTATTAACAAGGATGTCAGAGAAAAATCATTTAATGGGTATTGGCTGGGGATTCATGATCAAGTCCTTCTTGATTGCTCTCTGGAAAGGCGTGGATGGGTAGGCCTGGCTGTTGGCCTCTGAACAGTAGACATTGGACAATTATGAACTTGACTGGTTTTAATTTGTTTACCAAAAGCTGTTTTATGGATTAATTTTCAGGCAAATGGCCTTTTCCCTAGTACTGCCTCTGAGTAAGCAAGGACGGAGAGGCATGGTTGCCCCAGACCTCTGTGCCACAACTACGCCTGCCACAGTTCAGCGGAACGCACCAGGCTCCCTACAAACGTCTGCGCCTATTGAGCCAGGCGACTCTAGGAACGTGTCCCAAAGAAAATAAATCAAGGTGCCAAATATCACTGCAGCGTTGTTTTACCTGAGTGAAAGCCTGGATGTGATCTAAATGTTCAACATTAGGAAAATGGCTTCATGAATCACGGTCGATCCCTATAATGGAATATACAGCTTCTAATACTGACACTGACAAAGAACTTTTAATGACATAGGGAAGGGTTAGGGTCTTAAACGAACAACCACAAAACCTCCCATATGTAAGATCACATATAGTTTTGGTCAAAAAGGGAGAAGGAGCTGACACGGAAATCCCCCTTCCTACTTCAAACACATGGAAATGCTGATAAGATGAGCAAATTTTAAAATTACGCGATCAAGCTGAAAAACCCCCCAAAAAACCCAAAAAACCAACCCACAATCAAACAAACAACAACAACAAAAGGGAAATCCTCAAGTGCCAAAAACAAAGAGGGAACTTGGCGTCAGAACCATGGGCAGGAGCTGAGTGAGGGACCCCGGTGGGGTGGAGGTGGAGGGGTGTATAAGAGCCACACCATGCTGGGGCCGGGTCATCTAGGAGGGCGCCCTGGGCACCTGGCGTCCTGGGAGTGGGAAGGGGGCCACCTGACCCGCATCAAACCAGATTCACAGAGAGCCGCTCTATCCATGAACTAGGCACCAGTAAAAGCCCACCCACGGGCCTGGGGGAAGGGCAAGGAATCTTGTCATCCATCCAGGGTCATGCACTACTTTTGCAACTTCCTATAAATCTGTAATTACTTCAAAATAAAGTTTAAAAGTTGGGGAAAAGCTTCAAAAAAGAAAACCATTCCTTAGATTAAGCTGAAACCTGCCCCCTTAGACTTTCCACACAGATCCTAACTTTCCTCGGGGACCCCTAAACCATATCTGCTTAGAGATTTACAGACAGTGAGACTGTGCCCCGACTGTTCTTCTGGCTGAACAGCCCCAAGCACCTCCTCCACCCATTCAGGTGTGCCAACTTTCAGTTCCCAAATCCTTTTGAACTGATGTAGCTGCCTATACCCAGACTCCTGCTCTTGCAGACATGACATGATTAATAATTAACCCAGGGCCACAGGTGTAAACCACAACTGTCCCCAGTAAACTGGGGCATCCCGTCGCCCGAAAGATAATGCATGTTGGGCAAACAGGGGGCCAACTCTGTGGCCTGGTCTGGGTGCCAGCTACTCCTGTGGTCGTCAGAGCCAATCTCCCTGCCTGACTTGGGGTGGCCAGTCTGGGGTTCACAGGGCCCTCAGTGAGACAGGCCCTGGGAGGGCAACCCACTCCAGCCCTCACTTTGAGGCAGTGGCAGCTGAGGGGGAGAAGGGAAGGGATTGGCCAAGTTCACCTAAAACGCTCCTAAAGAGCAACACCATTCTCACAGTCAAAACAGCAGCTGGGATAATGTCAGCCCAACTTCCCACTTAAAACCCACAGAAGAATCCACTTAAATAAACAGTGCTATGCAAGGAGAAGCCTGAAGAAAGCACATACTTATGGGATACATTTATACCTATTTACTTTCTTTCAACAGTGGAACCTAAAGAGGGATCTGTTTGTGTTCCTTACCTTGTGTTTTGCTTTGCTTAAGGCAGTTTGGGGTGCGGCGTTTGGAGGACTAGTCTGTCCAAGAGAACGGCTTTGGCTATGGCAGGAGAAAAGGCCGTTCCTGCATTTTGTCAGGATTTGTCCCATTTATGGGACAAGGCTAGGGCTCTGGGCAGAGGCAGATTCACCACAAAGCTAATGAAACAGGAGCCCCAGGTCCCTCCCTGGCATGGCCCCTTCATGATCTTGCAACTAATTTTGTGTTCTTTTTCTCCAAAAGGGCCCCCTAAATTACAGAAACCCCAGGTCTCACCAAACCTGACCTGCCCCTTTGAGGCTGTTTTTCATTTTCCCTTGGCTCCATATTGGGGAGAACTGTGTGTCCAAGGGCACAGGTGGACATCTCATCTGGAATAAGGAAGAATCCCCCACTTGCCTGGAGCTTCTCAGCAGCATCTTGTCTGGGTTATGTTGCCAACTTGCTGCTGCTTCTTGGTTGTCAAATTCTTGAAACATTCTTGGGTGAGTTTCTGTATGTGAAAGTATTAGGAGAGAAGTCTTAATGTTGTCACTTTTGAGATAATAAGTCACCCCAGGGGTCATGTCCTCTCACTCCTGTATTTTTTTTCAGCTGAGCTGAGACTCAAAAGGTGAGCTGGGGCTTCCCTGGTGGTGCAGTGGTTGAGAGTCCGCCTGCCGATGCAGGGGACGCGGGTTCGTGTCCCTGTCCGGGAAGATCCCACATGCCGCAGAGTGGCTTGGCCCGTGGGCCACGGCCACTGAGCTTGCGCGTCCGGAGCCTGTGCTCCGCAATGGGAGAGGCCACAACAGTGAGAGGCCCGCATACTGCAAAGAAAAAAAAAAAAAAAAAAAAAAAAAAAAAAAAAAAAGGTGAGCTGACTTGCCCAAAGTCATGAGGCAAGTTGGAAGATGAGCTGGAAGTAGGGCCACTCTGATCCTCAGAGGCCCACATGAGGTATTCTCCAAACCTCGAGGTGCCCCCTTTTTTTCTAGGACAGTCCTGCTTGTGACCTGCTTTTCCAGGCCCTCAAATAGGACTTTAGGGAAGCAGCTTGGGGTCAGAGGAAGAGCCTTCACTTCTAGAGTGAATACTGAGTACCTATAATGTGCTGGGGCCTGTTCTTGGAGCTGCCCTCATGGAACTTGCATCCAGGCTTGGTCTGTGGTCCTCAGGCCTGGACTGGGGTTCAGAGGACCTGCATGTGTAAGAGGTCCCCTCTCCCACCTAAGATGGCTCCGTTCCTTATCTCTGCTTTTTGCAACTGCCATTTCTCCAAAGGCCTTATCTCCATCTTACCTTCTTATGGCTCACCTTACACTCAGCTGCTGGACCAACTGGGAGCTTCCTGAGGGCAGGTCTGCTCCATTCTTGGTTCCTGCTCCCCCATAGGGACCAGGGGGTGACCCAGAAGTGTTTGCTGAATTGAACAGAATTACCAGGGGCTGCCAAATTCAAGTGGAGAGCTGGAGCAAGTTATGAGCCTAAGCCCCAGAGTCAGATGGGACCTCCTACGTCTGAGTCCCAGCTCTCCTTCCACATGACCTGGGCAAGTGATCTCACCTTTCTGAACCTCGGTTTCCTCAGCTACAAAAAAAGGGACACCCCTACAGAGTTGCTGTAAAGAATAAGAAGTACACAGAGTGCTTGGTATAGTGCTTGGCACACAGTAAGTGCTCAATAGACATAGCTTGTATTGTTATTTTAATATCCAACAAGCATTTGCTATGGTGTGCACAGTTTTATTCTAGCTGGGGGGCTGGGAGTGAGTGGTGGGGCTGGGAACACAATAGAAACCCAAGTATAAGCCATAGCCTCAACTTCCAGGAGCACATCCATACCCCACTGTGATTTCTAAGCCTTCAAGTCCAGCTCCTGGCTATCAGCCAAGGATAATCCAGCTTCCTGGTGCTTGAAACCTCCAGTCACAGGGTGCTTCTCCCGTCTAGTACCTGGTGAAACCCCACTTATTCTTCACGGCCAGTTCCAATGGCTCCTCCTCCAGGAAGTCTTGCTGGGCTTCCTGTCCCTGGTTCACATTGTCCTCTCTTTGGCTCCCACTGACCACTGCCTCAGACTCCCCAATTACAATACTTATCATACTGTGTTGTCACTGTTTGTTCTTCCCCCACTAGGCAAGGAACTCCTCCAGGTCAGGGAAGAATTGGTCTATTCCTTGAATCACGGTACCAGGTATGAGTTGAATGGATGTCGAATGAATGAATGAATGGGCAGATGGATGATGCATGAACAGACAGGTGGTGGGTGTGTGGATGCAAAAGGGGTAGGTGGGTGGACCTGCCTATTAGAAGCTATATCTCTGAAAGCAGCCTTGTTAACTCTGAAAACAGCATTTTGAGGAACTAAATTATTATTATAACCATTTTATAGATAAGAAGATCTTGGAGGCAGAGGCAAGCCTTGAATCCTGGACTCTACCTGCTAGATTGGCCCCCACGTGGCCCATTCTCACAGTGGAGCTCCAAGGTTGTCACCATGATGGTGTTAAGTCATGCTGTGCAGGGGACAGGTCATTATGGGGCTGGATTAACCACAGACGACTTCCTGAAGGTGGAAGTGGTAGAATCAACATCTGTCTGTGACAGGAGGGCCTGCCTAGCCCAGAGAGGTTGGAGGGGTCTGACTAGAGTCACTGGACAAGTTGGCCACAAGGTTGGAACAAGAGTCCAGAGTCCCCTTCCACGATTAGGAATAAGCATGGGTGAGAGCTCCAAGGTGAGAATGGGCCCGTGGGAGGCAGTCCTGGGTTCAAGGCCCGCCTCGGCCTCCAGAACCCTCCTCTTCTTGGCCACGAACCGTCTGGCCTAGCTCTCACCAGGCTGTTAGGAGCGTTGTCAGCTCCCAGGGCGATCAGGCGGTCCGCAGCCCCTCTCTGAATTCCAGGAAGGAAAACCAGAGGGTGTTTGTGTGGCTTTCCGGCAACACAGATGTTTTCGAAGCGGGAGGGTTTTTTTCATCTTTGTTAAAAGGCAGAATTTCTTCAGGCCCAAAGGCAGTGTGGTGGACCCGCCTTGGTGGGTGAGGTCCGGGATATCCGGTGCCGGCCGGGGCGCCCAAGTTCTCACTCCCAAACCCACCTCTTCTTACGCTTAAATGATGGCCTTGCCTTTCCTTGGGCATGTTTCTTTTTCTGAACAACAGGTCGGCCTCCTAGATGGTCCCTGGGCCGCCTTGGGGGGGGCGGGGTGTCCTGGTCCCATCCGGGAACTGTCAGTGGGACCCAGTACGCCCCTCCCCGCCCGCTGCTCCCGGGATCACGCCCCCGCGTCCGCACCTGCACGCGCGCCGCCTCCTCCAGCGCCAGACCAACCGGGTGGCCGCGGTGCGAGCCCAGCACCGGGCAAAGCGCGCACACGCAGCGGCGGCAGCGGCGACAGAAGAGCTCAGCCACGCGGTCGCCGTGCTCCGGGCAGCGCCAGCCGCGCGCGTCTTCGGGCTCCGCTGGGCCCAGCCCCCCAGGAGTCCCACTTGGCGCCGCCGCGCCCGCCGTTCACCCCCAAGTTTTGGGGCCGCCGCGCAGAGAGGGGCCGGCGGGGAAATCGAAACCTGGGCGGTGGGGCGGGGCGCTGCGGGCCGTCCCAGTTCCGGCAGGGAAAGACAGATATATGGCGGGCGCCGCCTGCAGGGCAGGGCACAGCCTTAGCATCATCACCCTGCGGACAGCACTGTGCTCTCCCGCCTGTCCGCCGGGGCAGTGAATACTCAGGCCTGGTCTCCCGGCTCTGTGTCTAGCCCAGAGGCGGCCACAGCACAAATGGGGGCTCACTTCAAATGGGCTAACTAACTGCAAGGAAGTGGGCTTCCCCGCTGAGTGACGCTCGTCCAGTCATGATCAGAAAACTGCAGCCCTGTGGATGGGACCAAAGTTGGCTGTGGCCCTCCAGGATGCTATGCGTTACCTAGACTTTTCATTTTCCCTTAATTCTCTCTTGCCCTATCCCCAAGAGAAATAACGATTCCCGCAATTGTGAGAAACATTCTGGAAACTCCACCTGCCCCCACGCTAAAGTCTCAGCATGCACGGAATGTAAGTTGGTACAGGCATTAATGGAAAACAGTATGGAGGTTCCTCAAAAAATTAAAAATAGAACTACCATATGATCCAGCAATCTTACTTCTGGGTGTGTATCCAAAGAATATGAAGTC
Organism: Lipotes vexillifer; assembly: GCF_000442215.2. Classification (NCBI taxonomy): domain Eukaryota; kingdom Metazoa; phylum Chordata; class Mammalia; order Artiodactyla; family Lipotidae; genus Lipotes; species Lipotes vexillifer. The sequence continues at coordinate 2,558,186 of NW_006788521.1, read as the reverse complement.
AGTATATCAGAGCTACCTGCGCTCCCATGTTCATTGCAGCATTATTTACAATAGCCAAAATATGGAAACAACCCAAGTGTCCATCAGTGGATGAATGGATAAAGAAGATGTGGTATATGCACGTATATATAGTGAAATGTTATTCAGACCTAAAAGAGGAAATCCTGCCATTTTCTAAATGAATGAGCCAGGAAGACATCATGCTAAGTGAAATAAGCCAGACGGAGAAGGACAAATACTGTGTGATACCTAAATATGAGGAATCTAAAAAAAAGTCAAACTGATAGAGTAGAAAGGTGGTTGCCAGGGGCTCACAGAAAAGGGTAGGGTGGGGGAAAAGGGTACAAACTTTTAAGTTACAGAACCCATAAGTTCTGGGGATCTAACGTACAGCGTGGTGACTATAGTTAAAAATACTGTATTGTACACCTGAGATTTGTTGAGACTGGATCTCAAATGTTCTCAACCATACACAAAAAATGGTAACGACCTGAGGGAATGGATGTGTTAATCAACTTGACTGTGGTGATCATTTCACAATGTATCCATATCGTAATCATTACCACATACACCTCAAGAAATCACAAACAACATAAATATATACAATTTTTGTCAATCATACCTCAATAAAACTAGGGAAAAAAAGTCTCAGCTCCCACCTACAAAGCCGTTGGCTCTTTTTTTTTTTTTTTGGCCCACCGCTCGCATGTGGAACTTCCCCTAGCAGGGATTGAACCCACGCTCCCTGCAGTAGAAGCATGGAGCTTTAACCCCTGGACAACCAGGGAAGTCTGCCCTCGGCCCTTAATACTCATGATCTCTGCCCTGTCTATGCTCCACCCTTTGCTTGTTTCCAGACTATGGAACAGCTGGTTTTCTCTGCTTGCAACACTCTTTTCCCCAGATGCTCTTTGCCTTGTTTACTCCTATTCATCCTTCGGTTTCTGCCTAAGTATCATTTCCTCCAAGAAGCCTTCCTTGCTTCTCCTCCAAGAGCAGCCTGAATGTCCCCTTCCTTCCAACCACGACTAAAAACTCTTTGAAGGGTAGGAACTAAGTCTTTCTTGCCTGTTTCCCAGCTTGGATTCTGGCCCAAACAAGTGGGTATTTCCAAAAGTTCACTTTATGCCACCTTTGCTTTCACAAAAGACCTACATTAGTACTTGCTTTCACTAACGGAAAGAGGATTTTTGCTTTTATGAAAAAAGACAAAAAGTGAAAATATGTTCAGCGTTTGTTTTACAGCAAGCTATTATAGCGGCATTGGTGCACCCCTAGCACCCCAAGCAGTGGGAGTAGCACCACCAAGCTCCTTCCCCAGGAACTACACTCAGCATCTCAACATTAAGCAGTCTTAGCTTTGAACTGTGCCTGTGAGCATTTGTGCTTTATCTGGACTTATTTTGTGTGTCCGTCAGCAAGTTGTGTTAAGGTAACTGTTTCTTCACTTTAGCCATTTTGGCTTTCAAAAGGTTTCATAAGAACCCTCTACTTTCAGATATGAGGGAAACCTGTCATTGGTATTTGTGAAACAAATCAAGGAAAGCTCCATGCATTAAAATGTCTAGGAAGATGTTGTTTATTATTTTGTTACATTCTTTCCATTGCACTATTCCACATCTATTTATTTTCACTTTTTTTTTTTTTTTTACAAAGGTACAAGGAATTTCAGAAACAATATTAAAACAATCAAACTGTTTCAGGCACGGTTTCATATTAAAAGCATAGATTGATTTCTGACTTCCTGCTTCCCTCTATGATACAATCTCAATGACTGTAGAGCTAAGGTGGATACACCCCAAAGCTCATCTCCCAGTGCTGTCTTCATTCTCAGAAAGTTCCTGAGTCAACAGTCAGGGGGGTTCCTAGGGTATGGAGTAAGGAGATGAGCACACATTCCGCTTGCCCTGAGCTTGAGGGCCCTGCAAATGCTGGGCGAGTTCCACTTCATCAGTCAAGAACAAAAATGTAATTTTAAAAAATGTCTTAAAAAAATATCTGATAAAAATTACCTATCCCTCTCCCTTGCTGTGAAATAATTTAAATAATTTATTGTAGATGTAAAAAAAAAAAAAACAAGAAGGAAAAAGAAGTTTGTTCATGGATGCCTTCGTATTGTTTTTAAGCACGAGGTCTGGGTCCCTCAGGGGTGGGGAGAGCTTGAGAAGGAAGGGATGTCTCTGTGTGGAGGAGGCATGTGGGAAGCTCTCCAGACCGGCCCCACCTCCATGCTTTGCAGCCAGTGCCTTTTGGGCTTGATGATTCTTCATTCTCTGAGGTTAGGTCTTCTCTTCTGAACTTGGGGATAATAACACCTAGCTGACCCATATTAGAGTAGAATGTGTCAGTGATTGAGGGTGGGAGTGCTTTGTAAACTGTGACATGCTGGCCGCAAATGAGGTGGGAAAGGTAACCCCATCCAGTGGAGTTCTGCTCCCCTGACAATGCCTGGGATTTGGCCTTTGGCAAGCTTGGCAGGCCCCAGTGACTGAGTAAACCTGACAAGGAACATGGGCACCTGGTGTGTGTGGGGGCAAACAAGGGGACGCAGCCATGGCTCGGGGAGGGGGCAGTCGGGAGCACAGAGCCCTCACTGTGCTGCAGTCAGGGTCCCAGAGACACCCAGGACAATGCTTCTTGACTTTTTTTAGGAGCTTCTAGCATGGACTTAAAAGACAGGCTTGAAGTCCCAGATCCTGAAGAACCAGATCCTGAGGACGCACTGTCCTCATCTTTACTGCAAATAGGTACAGAGGGACTAGCCCAGAGGGTCTCTGTCCTCTCTGTATTGCAGAATTACCTGGGAACTTATAAAAACATACACAAGGTCAGGCCCTACTCTGGAGATTCGGCTCCAGCTGGTCTGAGGTTGGGCCTGAGTATCTGTATTTCCTGAAGGCTCCCAAGGGGATTCTAAGGTACAGCCTGGGTTGAAACCTACCAGGCTAGGTGGCCTCCTGCAGTTCCCATCTTAGCTCCAGGATCGCCCTGTGCAATGGACAAACTCATCGTCTGCATAGCCTTGGTAAAGAGGGGCACATTTAACTTCCAACATTCCCCGTCTCTAGCTGGGTTGTTGTACTGACCACTGAGAAGGAGAGAACCTTAGAGAAAGGGCTCAGAATACAGATTCACAAAGGAGGGACACAGAAGAACTCTCAGGCTGGAAGGGAAGTCAGGGCCATCTGGTCCCGCTTCCTTGCCTAGTACAGTCATTCTTCTCTAGAAACCCTCATAGCTGGGCGGCCATGGGGCTCTGCCAGCACACTTCCAGGCTGGGGTTCCCTACCTCCTGGGGGCCCCTCTTCTACTACTTTGGGCTGAAATCTGCCTACATCATCTTGGAGGAGGCAGGCTCTGCGACCTCAGGGCTTTGGTGGTGGCAGTCGGTAGCCATGGGCACCACTCTGCTGTCTGCATCCCCACACAAGGGATAGTGTCTACCCATATTCAGCTGATTCTGGTTGAAGAGAGAGAGGATGGCCTCCTGTCTGTGTTCTACAATTAGGCTGAACCCTGACTTACTTCCCTGAAGTTAAACTTCCTCTGCCTCTTTGTCAATGTCTTTGGAGTTCCTGCAGCAAACCCAGATCATCACCCTACAAGTAGTTTTCCTTAGGTCAAGGCCAAGGTTTCTTCTCAGGTGGCAGATCCTATTAGAGGGCAGCGCATTCCAGGGTCCTCCTTGTTCAGATGGAGAAAGTGAGACCAGAGAGGTAATGATTTGCAAGAGGTCACTGAGCAAGCCAGGGGCACAGCTGAGGCCAGAACCAACGGATTCCTGCCTTGTGGGCTGAGAACTGCACATCTGCTGCATCATAAACCACAGAAAGGCAGACCCAGGAGACCAGGAGCTCAGCCCAGCCCGGCCATGAACTCTCTGGGGACCTTGATTACTTGCCTCTCTCTGGGCCTCAGTTTCTCCACCTGTAAAATAAGGAAGTTGGGCCACGTCACTGGTTTTCAAACTTCTAATATTTTTTAGTAGCAGAATTATGTATTCCATAGAAGCTAATATATAAAACAGAAAGAAGGGGAGCTGACTGGTAGGAATGGAGGCGGGGCGGGGGGCACAGCCCTCCTGACTTAGCCTTCCCCCCTTGCTTTGGACCACAGTTTGAAAACCACAGGAAGGTTCACCTCCTAGGACCTTCCAGCTCTAACTTTCTACAATGTTCTTCCCCTTGAGAAGTTACCGTGGACCCTTCAAAACAATTAAACAGAAGGCAAGGTATCATCTAAAAAGAGTCAATTCAGACACTGTTGTTTCAAGAAGGCAAATAGAAAATCGGCACCAGGTCCCACTGGAATCTTTCAGCGACCAAGAGTTTCATCTCTGGTAAAAAATACAGAAATACTGGCTGTTCTCGGGGGACCTGTGGTTTGGTTCCGGACCTCCCCGTGAGCCGAGTGGTGTCCCTGAGGGCGAGGAGGGCAGAGGACCCTGCTCAGAGCCTCTCTGAGCCCATCCGCAAGTTTTTGATCTCCAGTTCCAATTGTTTGGCCTGGACCTCACGCTGGGTCACCAGCTCCCGGAGCCTTCGGATCTCATCTTGTTGCCGATAGAACATCTGCAGCAGCTGGGAAAGCACAGAGCAGAGGGGAAGGTCACCTGGGTGTCCTGGGATGCAAGGGGTCAGGACACCAGCAGAAAGCGTTAAACATTGCCCCTTTTTGACTCAGAAAGGTGGGTGATTACATTTACGTGGCTGAGGCCTGAGGGGACAGCCATGGCATAGATCTTTTACAAAAACCTAATTTTCTTCACCCAATAAATGAAAATCAAAAAGTCTTGACGTTTCAGACATTTTTTGCCTCCTTAGATTCCCCCATGGGTGGAGCAAAGGATGCTTGGCCCTGAAGTCTTAGAGATTGGAGTTTTCACCACCGCTAAACTCTGTGACCTCAGGCAGGTTACTTACCCTCTCTGAACTTCAATTTCCTCCTCTGGAAACTGGGGATCAGAAAACTAACCTCAGCATTATTATAATTGTTGCCGCTGTATAGAATGGTACTAGATGTTGGGTGTTCCCCCTAAGGATTTCGTTATTCCACTGGGTGCTAACAACACCCCTACGAGGGTGGTAGTATTAGTACCCCCACTTCACCACTGTGGAAACTGAAGCTGAGAGATTCAGCCATGCTGCGGAACAACTAAGCCCATGAGCCACAACTACTGGGCCTGCACTCTAGAGCCCGCGAGCCAGAACTACTGAGCCCGTGCACCACAACTACTGAAGCCCCCGCGCCTAGAGCCCGTGCTCCGCAAGAGAAGCCACAGCAATGAGAAGCCCACGCACCGCAACTCGCCCCCGCTTGCCACAACTAGAGAAAGCCCGCGCGCAGCAACGAAGACCCAACGCAGCCAAAAGTAAATAAATAAATAAACCAGTTTATTTTAAAAAAGAGAGATTCAGCCCCCAGGTCCAAGGTCCTAGAAGTAGCGATAAGCAGAGCCAGGATCAGAATCCCTCTGTGAGACCCCAAGCCCTGTGTTCTTAGCCGCTACAGGCTCCCAGGGCTGTCGAGAAAATACAGTCAGATGATATATTGAAGTGCCTACCTACCCAGGGCCTGGCACACAGTAGGCACTTAACAAATGTTGACTCTGAGCGCACAGAAAATCCTAGAGCATCAGAAGTGGAAGGGACTTTACTACCTACCAAGTCAAACCCTCGGCATTTTACAGATGGTTCCCTACCACCTGTAAGTAAACCCACCATCTTGACACGCAGATGGTGCTCACGACGTGTTTGGGAGTGAATCAGCAAAGTGAGTTAAGGGGCTAGGCCAGGCCACACAGCTGGTTATTTTCCTCGCCCCTCGCTTTCTGCCGCCCCCCAGCTGCTCACAGCTGCTCCCCTCCCTTGGCAGGCCTACCCCACCCTCGTGCGCACCTCGTTCTCTGTCTTTGGTGGGGGGCATTCGAAGATGTCAAAGCCATTTGTGAACCAAGTTTTCTTCTCTTCCAGTCTGTGTTCTGCCACCCACCGTGGCGCTCTCTCCTCCAGCAGGGAGAGGGGCCTCCGTCCGTCTTCTGCAGCCAGCTTTTCTGTCTGGTTGAAGAGACGAGGCGAGGTGTGGGCCCTGGGCTTGGAGAGGGGTCTCTCTGGGGGCAGAGGCTGGGGGCTCAGCAGCTCGGAGCCAGGCCTAAGGGACATCAGGACTGGCCCTGGGAGGGAAGCAAAGGGCTGAGTGAGGACTGAGTGCCCCTGAGCAGGTGGGCATGGGGGGCACTGACACACGCAGACACACACAGAGCCACACGGAGACACACAGATACACCTGACACATGTGGGTGATATGGCTACCTGCAGACAGGCACAAACCCACAGACCAGGGCAAACAGAGTGCAAATACACACTCATGTGATTATCTGAGCGAGGCTTGGTTTGTAGGGACTGCCCCAGAATACCGCGGGCCCCTCGCGCCTGCGCTGCGCTCTGCCGTCTACCAGTTCATGATTTCTCCCAACACCCCAAGAAGCAGGGGAGGCAGGCAACACGGCTACAATGAGGAAACCGAGCCCAGAGAGGGGCGAGACTGTCTAAGGGTTACACATAAAAGGGAGGGGCTGGCAGGCAGCTCCGGGGGCCGCAGCAGGGGTGGGAGCACACACTGCCTACCCCTGCGCAGGCCCTTATGTTGACAGGCCAGGGAGGGAGAATCAGGGCAGGCAGAGTGGGCAGAAGGGCCCGGGCGGGGGCTGCTGCCTAGAGGGTTTCTGGGGTCAAAGAGTAATTGCAGAGGTGGCGGGAGGATGGGCAGGGGGCATCCAGCTGAGACTCTCCAGTCACTCTGCACAGCCCAGAATTTAAAGACGTTTTCCTTGGAGCAAAATCCCTTGATTCGGAGGGAGTTTCCTGAGCCACTTGGGACAAGCCCCTCCCTTCCTGGACCCATATGCGACCATCCTAACCACTGGGAACCGACTGTCAAGGAAGGACCAGTCCTCTGGGGTTACAGGAGGACACAAATACCAGCCAAACCCTTCTCAGCTACTTGGGGCCACTGGACGCTCCGTTGTCCCCCACATTCAGCCAAGGCCTTTTCTCTGCCTTCCTCACCTTTATTCATCCCACTGAGCCACTCCTGGGCCGTCAGAGAGGGCTGGGCACCTGCCGTGGGCGGGTAGATGTCCTCTTGGTAGGATTCCGACTGCAGAAGTCAGGACAGTGAGAGCGGGGATGGTGGGGGAGGGCCCTTAGAGATCCAGGGGTGCAGACTCCCCCCAACCCCTGTGAGTTGAGGAAACTGAAGCCCAGAGAGCAAAGGGATGTGCCCGTCACAGAGCAACTCAAGAGCAGAGGTGGGAGGGACAGCGCGCTGACCACGAGAAAGGCTTCCCCTTGAGGAGGGGCCATCAGCCTCCCTGTTGCTCCCCCAGGGGCATGGGCTCCAGGCTCCAGGTCCCGGGGCCCTTCTTCTCCAGGAGGGGTTCCCTACCTCCCTCGGAGACGGCTCATACCGCCCTTACCCGCCGGGGTACAATCATGGATATGGGCTCAATGAGGCTTTTGGTTGTAATCAGCTTGTAGAAGCGGAAGATCTCACAGGAGGACACGTCGAGACCTCTCTTTGGCATAACACCTGTGGGGAGATGACCAAGGAGGGCCAAGAGATTCCTCAGGGTGGGCTGGGGCCCCAGGGACCCTGGGTGAGTGGCAAAGCCAGGCTGGACACCTGGAAGTGAACAGAGACCAGCCTCTTTCCACTATCCTTCCCTTAACAAACAGTCTTACACTGGACCAGGTCCCGAGCTGGGGAAATGGGGTTGAAATCCTCAGACTTTGTCCCCTACCTTCAAGGATTTTAGCTAAACTTTTATAGGAAGTGTGCTCTGCTCAAGGCCCTCCATCACCCTCCCCATAGCTCCCAACCCAGATGCTCTTAATAGAGCAATGCCAGCTTTCCTTTGATTAGTGTTAGCATGCTATCTTTCTCCATCTTCACTTTTTTTTTTGGTCGCGCAGCGTGGCCTGCGGGATCTTAGTTTCCCGACCAGGGATTGAACCCGTGCCCCCTGCAGTGGAAGCACGGAGTCTTAACCACTGGACTGACAGGGAAGTACCTCCATCTTTACTTTTAATCTAGCTGTGTCTTTATATATAAGTGGGTTTCCTATAGAGGGCATATAGTTGCGTCCTGTTTTGTTTTGTTTTGTCTTGAATCCCTAAACACACTTAAAAAGTAGGGCCTCTCTTAGGTCAATGTCCCCCATCTCCTTGCTACTGCTGTAACTGCTTAACTTTCAGCTAGAACACCTTCATCCTCTCCCCACGCTGTGCTCTGCTTCCCTTTTGGCTCCTCAAGTCTTGCCTCCTCCAGTAAGCCCTCCCGGACTTCTTCCTGTGTGCTCCCAGAGAACCTCCCGCATACCTCAACTAGAGCTCCCATGACTCAGAGCATTGACCCACTGTCTCCCTCCCCAATGAGGGGCCGTCTAGGGCAAGGCCTGACTCAACCCTGTCTCCCCAGGCCCCAAGTGGCCTCAGTGTCCCACACTCACCGATCCCCTTCTGTGGGTTATAGGAGCGGTACTCGGTCAGGTAGTTCAGGTGAGGTTTGTCGGTGCTGACCTCATAGTAGCGGATGTTCCCGTCTCCCTGTGGAGGGGAGGGCACCACTCAGAGCCGGGCCCCACCAGCCCCCCACCTGGTCCCCACTGCCACACAGCAGAAACCTGGAGAGGACTGTGAGTGAAGAGCTGGCAGAGCCACCTCTCACAAGGGCAGACCAGAAGACTGTCACCAAGGCAGCAGGGCACCAAGGCACCTCATTTTAACACTTAGTCCCCCCAACCATGACCCAAAGCCCACACAGATGCCTCCAAGGCAGAGGCTCTGGGAGCACAGGCCTGAACCCCACTCCCATCTGAGAGCCACACACAAAGGTCAGAAGTGGGGTTCCTGAGACCATCCAGTGGGTCTTACCCCTGGGGCATTTCTGGTTGTCACTGTCATAATGACTGGGTGGGGGGGTGGGTGCTGCTCCTGGCATTGGTGGGTAGGGGCCAGGGATGCCAAGTACAAGATAGTCTTACCCAATGAAGACCTGCTCTGCCTCAAATTTGAAGGTGCCCCTGCCAGGAAACACTGACTGGTCCCTCCTTATCTGGACCCAGAACTGGGGAGGGACTAGCTCAGGATGTCTGGCAAAGCCCCGGCCCCAGGTGTTCTTATGGAGCCAGGAAGGTGGGAGAGGGGCGGGGCTCACCACAGGGGGAGAGTATCTAGCCACTCCTGCCTGTCCCTGCCCCTGCCCCTGCCCCGTACCCCAAGGGCCCCAGGCTGTGGTCTGGCCGCCAGTGGCACCAGGCCGCCACCTCCCTCCCGTGTCAGACTGACCTTCCCCACCACGTAGAGCATGTTGGTGTCCGAGTCATAGAACGGAAACAGCACGCCTGAGGAGCCATCGAGGTCCTCCTCTGCGAGAGGCACAGAGAGGTCATCCTGCAAGGGAAGGGAGACCAGGAGGGCCTATGGGTCACTCATGGAGTGCCGCTTGGTGGTGCTAAGAATTCCTGTCACAGGGCTGTGTGTATGTGTGCGTGTGTGCGTGTGTGTGTGTGTGTGAGAGAGAGAGAGAAAGAGAGACCACCTCCTTTTCCCTTGCTAGCATTTTACCTTTAACGAATCATTTCTCATACACATGATGTCATTGCAGCCCTCCTCCTCCTGTTTTATATCTACTATAATGCAAGGAGATTCAGACAGAGAGGAAGCGATCTGTCGAACTCTGGCCAAGTGCTCCTTGAAATTAATACTACTTGGCCTGGTCTTCATCCCCATCCCCACCCCCACCCACCTTGAACAGGCAGCTCCTCTTGCCCACACACCTCCCTATTTCACTCTAAGGGCTTGCTCCAGCTGCTCCCTCCGCCTAGAAGGCCCTTTCCTTCTCCTGCCCTCCCCCCACCCCCAAGTCCTGATCCCAAACTCAGCCACCTCGCCTCCCCCACACCGAGGCTTCTCCTGGGTCCTGACCCCTCCCCTTCCTTGAACAACAAGATGCACAAGGTGTGGCGCTGGTGAGGGGCGCTGGTGGGGCTGCTCGGGAGACTCACCTGGTCCCACAGGGCCATCTGCCGGTTGTTCCATCGGGATGTGCCCGTGGACAGCAGCTTCTTCAAGTTCCCCAGAAATAGCACTTTGTTGGCGCGGTGCCCCTTATAGCTGGCTTCCTGGAGGGACATGTGTGGTCAGGGACACCCTGTCTTTGCTTATGCTGCTGCTCCACTTGGAATGCCTTCTTTTCTCATCCCAGCTCTGCTTGGAGAATCCTTCCAGAGGTACCACCTCCAGGAAGCCTTCCTGGGTCTCTCCCATCCACATAAAGTCTCTCCCACTATTTTTGTTGAGAGTTCTTTTTCTGAGCTAGGACAGAGGTAAACTTCGGCCCAGCTCCATGTTTTTGCTAAAAGATTATTACTGAGCATCCACTATATGCAAGACATGGGGCTGGGTGGCCACTGTCACCTGGGATATCTCATTTAACCCTCCCAGAGGAAGGACTAATGGCCCATTGTTGCAGATGGAAAATAGACGCTCAGAGAGCAGAAAGTGCTTGTCTAAGGTCACACAGTGGATAACAGTGGTGCCCTGAGGTTTCTTGACCCCATGTCATGCCTCCTGACAGAGGCGAGGCACAGTGATAAGCTTTGGAGTTAGACCAGGTTCCAGTGCCAGCTTTCAATGTGAGCAAGTCCCTTAGCCTCTCTTCAGCCTCAGTTTTCTCATCTGAAAAGTGGGTATGACATATTCTACACCCCCCCGAACAGATGGGGATAAACACGCATGAAGGCTTGGCCAGAACATTAACATTATTACTGCCCTGTTCTCAGACCTCCCCCACCCTGCCATGCCCACTCCACTCCTCGCTCCTCTGACCCCAAGCCAGACCCCAGCCCAGCACTGACCTGGAGGACGGCCCCTGCCCGGGGGTCGAGAACCCGAATCTTGCGGTCTTTACAGGCAGTGGCCAGCAGGCTGCCGTTGGTGTTGAAGGACATGGAGAGGATCACGTCTTGGTGACAGTTAATTGTCTTCACGGGGCTCATGATTACAGCCTCCTTTGTATCCAGGTTCCAGACCATCACCTGCATGGCAGAGAGCCGGCTCTGAGCACAGTGCATCCCCCCGAGCCCCGCCCTGGCCTCCACAGTCACGCGCCAGCCAGGCTGCAGTGAAACACGGTATCCCCGGGAGGGAAGCCACAGATGGCAGTTTGGCCAAGAGGCCTTGGGTGGGAGGATGGGTCTGCTGGCTGAAGCTGCCACGTGGCAGGAGGGGGAAGTGAGGAGTCAGGCTATCTGGCAGTGAAAAGAAAACACCATCTGCTTGGAGAAATGAAACATCCATGCTGGGAGGACCCCAGGGGACCAGATAGTCCAGGGGGTTTCAAACAGTCATTAGCAACAGTTTCTACCACACAGATAACAAGGGCTGCCATGTTTAGCTACACAGGCTGTGCACTGCACAGCTCCAGGGCAACCCATTCCCGTAGTCTATAATGCGAATAGCGCCCCCTGGAGTTGTGTACAGATAAACTGTACAACCATAAGCAGTAGCACACCCTACATAAATAGATAATAGAGCACTTCTGATCAGAAGGGGGTAAAGGACCTCTTAACCACTCCCATCCCACATCAACCCCATTTGTGTGCAGACTGAGAAACTGAGGCCCAGAGAAGACAAGGGACTTTCCCAGGTCATACTGCAAGTCAGGGATGGAGTGGGAATAGAATCTAGGTCTCCTCTACTGTGAATTTTCCCAATCCACAGGGCCCACAGCTTGCTAGCTTTGAAATCAATGGAGCAGGGGGAGGCATCTCTGGGCAGGGTCCAGCCCATCCCCTCCAGAAAGACTAATGGATTGAATAGTGTCTCCACCCACCCCCTGCCCCCACCAAACTCATACCTACCTGGAACCTCAGAATGGGACCTTATCTGGAAACAGGGTCTTTGCAGGTGTAATGCGTTACAGTGAGGTCATACTGGATTGGGGTGGGCCCTACATGCAATGACTGGTGTCCTTGTACGAAGAGGAGGGGATGTATAGATACACAGAGAACAGGGCAGAAGACAGAGGCGGACTGGAGTGATGCAGCTACAAACCAAGGAATGCTTGGAGCCACTAGAACCCAGAAGAGGCACAGAAGGACTTTTCCCTAGAGACTTCAGAGAAAGCATGGCTCTCTCTCCTAACACCTTGATTTTGGATTTCTGGCCTCCGGAAATATGTGAGAATACATTTCTGTTGTCTTAACCCACCAAGTTTGGTCATGTCAGGGTAGCCCTAGGAAACTAATGCACAGACCCACCTTGTAGTCATAGCCGGAGCTGAAGAGGATACTGGCGGCCGTGGGGTGCCACTCCACCAGGCCCACTCTGCGGGCGTGGCCCACCAGCTCCTTCTTGCAGGCTGTGAGGTTCTTTGTCAGCAGCTGCTTGGGGATGTCCCAGATTTTAATCTGTCAGGGAAGACACAGTCCAAGGGAAGGGTTGGCCGGGGTCACCTTGGCCGCCCACGACCCTGAGCCACAGAACTGGCAGTGCTCAGCAGACAGTCCGGGGGAATCTCTCTCTGTATCGACCTCTCACTCAATGGAGAGGCAGCTGGGGCCCCTCAGAGAGACAGGCGCTTTGCCAAGGTCCTCCAGCCCAAGCAGGGGCTGGAGATGAGCCTAGGCCTCTGGTGACCTTTGCCATTCTTAGCGACCTGGGGCAGTGGGTGAGTGGATGGGCCACAGGCCTGATTCCCAGGCTGAATGTCAGAGCAAACCTGCCTCTCAGCCTAGAATACCCCTCAAAGTACAGTGCTCTGCCCCCTCCTGGTCCCAAAGGCTCAGGGTAGACCTTCAAATGCCAGGAGAAAGGGTTTATGCTACCTCCTCAGGGAGCTAGGGAGCCAGCGCAGTCTCTGGAGCAGGACAGGGCAGGGATAACCCCCAACGACTTCCGTTACAGGGGCCCCCTTGGATGGCCCGGAAGAGGAAGACTAAAGGCCAGAAGGCAGGGTTGGATGGGGTCACAGGCCTGTATTCCACAGTGAGGGCCTGGGAGGAGGGGCTGGGGCTTCCTTCCGGAGCAGTGTTGTTGAGGAGGGAAGGGGCTTACATGGTAGAAAGTCATCTCCCCATCACAGAGGCATACAAACGGAGGAACAGAGGATGCTACAGAGGGTGACAGAGCCCAGGCTGGTGTTGACTTAATGTCCCTTATTGTCCTGCAGGGCTCTCAGGCCCCTATGTGGTTGTACGTCCTCTTTCCC
>NW_006788521.1:2541942-2544811 GCF_000442215.2 Lipotes vexillifer | reverse complement strand
TCTTTCCCTTAGGATCTATGGGCTTTCAGGTAGACTTCACTTTTAATTCAGCATTTATTTCCTGGTCATCCTGGATTTAAAACCGGAAAGCCAACCTCACAATAGTGCCAGGCTCCAGATAGATGGAGTCTGGTCAGGGCTGTTACCAAACAGAACTGGACCTGGTTGGAGGACAGACTCTGGGCAGGCCTGTTTGGTAGAAACAGACACCATCCCTCAGAGCTAGAGGGTCATCCCTGCCACTCCCAATAGTTGTGTCCACTCCTCCTGTCCCCGGGGCAACTGGGAAGGGACGGGTGATGAGGCTAGCTAGGAATTTAATAAAGACCTTGAAGGGAGCCTTCAAAGCACGCCTGAAAGGGCAGGTATTCCAGGAGTGAACACAGAGTCAGATACTTGATATCCTGTCAGAAGCCCTACACTCATTTGAGACAAGGTCAGTTCTCACAGGGCCCAGCTGTCCCTTTGGTGAAGCCACGTCAGCAGACACTGTCCTTTATGTTCCTCAGCAACCCTCATACGGAAAATGACACAAGTCCTCTTAGAATTTTCTACCTGCTTCTCTCTATGAACGGGTCTGTTTCCTTTGATCAGATAGTGAGGCTATTTCCTTTTTTTGCCTTGGCTGCCAGGCAGCTCCAAGCTAAGCCTGGAATTCAACAGCTGCAACCCTCCATAGTTAAATTCCTCCATCTGTGGCTGCTGCTCTTTAGGGAAGTGGAACAGCTCAGTGGAAAAAGATTGGGCTCTGGATCAGGCCAAACTGTGTGACCTTGGGCAAATTGCCACATTTCTCAGATCCTCAGCTTCTGCATCAGAAAAACATCCTACCTTGTGGGGTTGCTGGGAAGACTGAGTGAAATGATATGTGTAATGAGAGTCAGGAACACAATGGGCTCACAATAAAGGGTAACTATGACTTTCATCCTTATTTCAATCATGTGATCATATCTGTGTCTTTTGTTTTAAGCCATACCCGCTGGGTTTTAGAAGTAGGCAGAGAATACGTTATAAATAACACCAAATATTGTGGAGTCAGGGACTGTGATCCTGGTACAGAACAGGGGCTCAAAAAGTTGGTGGGTCTGAAGCTTTTGGGATGGTTTTGGTGTTCACATTCATTTAAGGCTCCCACTCTTATCCTTTTAAATCTTCCCTCCCCACTGTCTATGAGATTATATGGCACAATATTTTCGGGCCACAGTAAAAATGCCCTTCACAGCATTTTATAGTTCCCCCAAAAGATGGGCTTTCCCACTGGGAAATGAATCTCACTGGATTTTCATTAGACGGTTGGGAGCTATTATGCTCATTTTATAGATGGGGGAACTGAGGCCCATAGAGAGGAGGGGTGGTGCCCCGAGTCCCACGGAGCCCAGAGCTTCTCCTCCTCAATCTAACTTACCCCCTCCGCACACAGTGACCTCACCTCGTGAAGGATGAAGGAACCAGGAACGTCAGAGCTGAGTCTAGACGCCATGCCGTCTCCCTCTGCCCCAGTCCCACTCCTCTCGGGAAAGGGAAACGCCTCACGCACTGACACTCACCGTGGCATCTTCAGAACAGGAGGCGATCTCAAAATCATTGAAAGGGTTCCATTTGACGTCTAAGACGTTCCCTCTGTGCCCGCAGACCTTTGGGTAGTGGGGGTCCAACTTTCCCGTCTGTAAAACAGTACCCAGGAAGGTTGGGGAGGGAGGGGGCTAATTCCACTTTAGCACCTGGAGGGTCCCTCGGGCAGCAATCACCGAGTAGACAAGAAAACGTACGGGACAGAACTGGGAGTGAATCTAGGACTTACCACTAACCCCTGTGTGATCCTGTGGGAGTCACGGCACTTCTCTGAGCCTCAGTATCCTCCTCAGTAAAATAGAGGTGACGATAGGTATTTCAGAGCGTTCATGTGAGGATCATAGGAGACGAGCTGTGGGAAGGGTCTAGCACAGTGCCTAGCACATGGTAGGTGTTCAGTAAAAGGATGTTTCCCTTCATATACTGCTGGTGGGAATGCAAAAATGGGGCAGCCACTGTGGAAAACGGTCTGGCAGCTCCTCAAACGGTTACACGGAGTTAGTATATGACCCCGTAATTCTACTCCTAGGTATAGCCTCAAGAGAAGTAAAAACATAGGTCTACAAAAAGACCTGTACACCAATGTTCACAGCAGCATTATTCATAATAGCCAAAAGGTGGAAACAATCCAGATGTCCATCAATGGATAAATGGATATCTGAAATGTAGTATATTCGCACGATGAAATATTATTCAGCCGAAAAAGGGAAAGAAGTACTGACACGTGCTTTGACGTGGGTGAACCTTGAAAACATCATATGCTAAGTGGAAAAAGCCAGACATAAAAACCCACATACTGCATGATTCCAGTAGATGATGTACTGGATGTAGTTTCACTGCTTGAGCAAATGAACACATCCCCTGGTACCCGGAATTCAGAACCCTGACTAATGATATGAAAAATCCAGAATAGGGGCAATTCCCTGGCAGTCCAGTGGTTAGGACGCAGCGCTTTCACTGCCGAGAGCCTGAGTTCAATCCCTGGCTAAGCAACTAAGACCCCAAATGCCATGCAGTGGGGGGACAGGGGTGGGCGGTGGGATCCAGAATAGGTAAATCCATAGAGACTGAAAGCAGATTAGTGGTTGCCTAGGGCTGGGGGGAGGGGGCAATGGGGAGTGACTGCTAATGGGTGTGGGGTTTCTGGGGGTGATAAAATCATTTTCAAATTAGTGGTGATGCTTACACAACCACGTGAACATCTAAAACTCACTGAATTGTACACTTAAGTGGTGAATTTTATGGTATGTGAGTTATACATCAATTAAAAAGAAAGCATTTTCTTCCCTTCCCCTCT
>NW_006788521.1:2536862-2541932 GCF_000442215.2 Lipotes vexillifer | reverse complement strand
TCCTGCTGAGAATTCCTGTCTAGGTGATAGGAGGACACACAGTTTTCACAGCTCAGGCTACACAGCCCTGAAGCTGAGACTTCCTGGGCCATGGGACAACTACATCAGTTCATCCACAGAAACCAGCAGCTGGCAGGGACCAACACACTCATTTTACACACCACGCTGCATGGCCCTGGCAGTACAGGGACCAGGACCAGGCCCTCTGCCTGCCGACGCAGGCACCACCACATCCACTAGCCAGCCTCAGGTTCTAGAGCCCACCCACCGGAAGGCTCCACTTTTATATCTAAGTGAGGGAGAAAGTGGAGAAGAAAATTGGCCAACACCCACCCATTCACCACATCTTTACGAGGAACCTAGGGGACGGGCCCTATGCGAGGTGCTGGGTGAATATAAGACGTAGTACTTGACTTCACAGAACTAACTGTCTCATGATATTTCAAAATTAATTTTGAAGAACAGAGTGAGCTCAGGGAATACCCACGGTCTCTCATTCCCTCACCTCCCCAACTCTGCAGAGACCACTGCACTCTTGTGGGACGTCCTGAGACCGTGCCCAAGGGAGATGAAGCAAAGACCAGTGACGGTCCCTGGCCTTGCTTACTAGGGCAGCAAAGCAGGGAGCTGCTGTGAGAACAGACACAGGACACCCCTGTTCACCCCTGGTAAACTAGGGGACAGACAACCGAGACTCTGGTTCATGGCGGTTTTATGCATGCATCTTAGTATCTCTGCAAACAGGCTGTGGTCCAGGGCTCCCCTTCAGAAGTACTCTGCCCAATTCCGATCTTGGCCCTCGGGAAAGGGTCTCAGAAACCTCACCCTAGACTGGATCCCTTCCTGGAGGGGGAACGCTATAAATCACATTATTTGACAAACTGGAATGTGAATGGTAGATTAAAGTATTGTTGCAAAGTTAAACTGAGTGAATTTGACAAGGTACTGCAGTTACGTAAGAGAATATTCCTATTTTTAGGAAACACACAAGTATTTAGGGATAAAGAGCAAAGATGTATGTAACTTATCCTCAAAGGGTTCAGAAAAAAGAATACTTTCACATACACATTCAGAGAGAGAGAGAGAGAGAGAGAGAAAATAAAGGAAAGACTTTGGACTTGTGTCATTTGATAATGATGTGTGAGGAGGTGAGCAAAAGTTCCATTTCTTTCAGATGGGTCTGGCTCCTCCATGGATAGAGAAAATGAGCTCCTGGGCAGGGAAGAGAGCCTCTGTACATTGTCTGCCTCAGACCTGGAGGTGCCTGAGAGCCACGCCTGGCTCTGATGGGCGCTCCTCCCAGGCCTCTAAGAGCAGAGGCCCCAGACCCACACAGCTTCTCTTCCTTCTCAGCAAGCAAGGGATGGCTGCTCCTCCCCAGAGGCTGGCAGGCTCTGTGTCTAAAAGGGTTTGTGTGGAGGACTGACATTAACAGACATTAGCCAGTCTGATGGGCTATTGACCGGGCTGCTAAAAGCCCTGTCAGGGCAGGGACATTTATAATTAGGAGGCCACTGCTGCCTTTCAGCCCATTAGGCCAGCAGTCAGCCAGGGACAGGCCTCTGATTTACGGGGGTGCAGGCTCTAAATCAGAGGAGATACACCTGCCCTCCTTGTAGACCCCAGGCAGCTGCTCAGCCTGGAGAGACGCCACCTCCGAGGCTCTGAGGGGCCGCCCTGGGGCAGACGGAGTGGATGGGACTGTGGGACCCATAAGGCAGAGTCAGGTGGATGGGGGACCTCAGTTGCCAGGATGGGAGAGGCTGTAGGGCTATTGTTGTGACCTCTAGGGCTCACAGGGAGCCAGCTGTCCCCAGAACAGCATCAGAGTCATGGCCTCAGGAGACCCTCCCCACGGCCCAGGTGGACATGGGAGGCAGCAGTAGGCTGCACAGTGTGGAAGAGGTTAGGCAGGCTGGTCTGGCTTCCTGGGTTTGAATCCCTGCTACAGCACTTACTGCTGTGTGATCTGGGGCAAGTGACCTCAGCTCTCTGTGCCTCAGTTTCTTCATCTACAAAATGGCAACAGTAGTAGAATCTCATAGGGTGGGTATGAGGATTAAATGAGTTCATACACATAAAGTGCTTAAGACTCTGCCTTGGGAATCCCTGGCGGTCCAGTGGTTAGGACTCGGCGCTTTCACTGCTGGGGCCTGGGTTCGATCCCTAGTCGGGGAACTAAGATCCGCAAGCCGCGCAGCACGGCCAAATGAAAAAAAGAAAAAAAAAGAAAAAGACTCTGCCTGGTACATGGTAAGCTCTCAGGAAATTCACCAGTTTAAGTTCATCAGAACTCACACATTTATTTATTTATTTATTTATTTATTTATTTATTTATTTATTTTTTTTCTTGCGTTATGCGGGCCTCTCACTGTTGTGGCCTCTCCCATTTGCGGAGCACAGGCTCCGGACGCGCAGGCTCAGTGGCCATGGCTCACGGGCCCAGCCGCTCCGCGGCATGTGGGATCTTCCCGAAACGGGGCACGAACCCGCGTCTCCTGCATCGGCAGGCGGACTCTCAAGCACTGCGCCACCAGGGAAGCCCTCACACATTTATTAATTGTGATAATAATTAATCACAATTACCCAGTTTTATTGTTGCTCAGTATGTTTCAGAGGGGCCCAGGGGTGTACTTAGTGTGAGGCCAAGCTTCCATGGGAGGCTCCTAACACTTCCTAAACAACTGATGGGCAATGGCTCCAGGGGGGCCCTCAGTGAATAAATTGATGTCTTGATGGTATTCCCACTGACGGACTCAAGCACATTATCACATCTATAAGGAACAGGTTTGCAAGTATTTTCTTCAGGAATCATAATCTAGGGAGTCCTTTATGTGCCAGGCCCTGTGCTAGGGGCTCTGCTAATATTATTTGATTTACCTCCAACCACCCCAGGAAGTAGTGCAAAAATCCCCATTGATAACGCGGAAGCGGGGGATCGGAAGGGTTGACAGTCAGAGCCACTCCATCCACGGCAGAACCATGAGAACTGGGAAAGCTTCCTCTCATTCTTTGTCTGCCCCTTGCTACCTCACGCCATAGTTATCATCAGCATCATGCAGGCCTTTCACTGAGGACCTACTATGTGCCAGGTCCTATGCTGCGTGCAAGTGGTGGCAAAAGATGAATTACTCATGGTCCATGCCCTGCAGGAGCCTCCAATCTGTGGAGGTGACAGGATGTAGTGTACTCAGGGCTCACAGAGAGAAGCAGAGGCAGAAGAAAGGCCCTGGGGGGATTAATCAAAGAAGGCTTCCTGGAGGAGGAGGCCTTTCAATTGGGCCTTAAAGAAAGGGAGACTTTGACCAGGCTATGGTGAAGGGGAGGCATTTCAAGTCAGAAAGGCTGGGCCTTAGGTAGGTTTTAAGCAGAGAGGATGCTAAAGCAGACAGCAGGGAAGGTAGATTGATGGGTAGGACAGTAGAGGAGGTCAGAGAAGAGGGGAGAGGCTGTGGGCATGGAGACAGTCACCCTGCACAGAGAGAGATGCCCATGGAGAGATGGACAAGTGGACAGATGAGTCATGTCCTAACTAGAGGGGGTGAGACTTACCCAGAGGGCTCCCCAGAAGAGAGAGTTGAGCAGGGGAAAGATGACAGGAGTGTTCCCTAATCCTGCGAACACACATGCTGCTAAAATGCAAATCATGTTCCCAGGAAGCTTTAGGGCAGAGCGTCATTCATCAGCCCTCCCCTCACATACACAGATGAGCATGGGGAATGTTCACCATAGAACCCCACACCCAGGGCTGGAAGTGGTGAACTGCAGAGGCTATCTGGTAACCCTGCTTGGTTACCCCCAGAGATAGGGAGCTCACTTCCTCCCTAGCTGGTTTATTCCACTTTTAGACCTTGCTGAACTGTGAGAAAGCACTTCTTACTCAGAGCCTGGTGTAGCGTCCCTGTGGCCCTCCCTGCTCCCCTCACTCTCCATTTCTGGTTCTAGCTCTGTCTTTCGGGACCCCATAGATACCCCCACTCCCATCCCACTCCCCCGGCCCCAGGCCAGCTCCTTGACATTTGAAGGCAGAGGACCCATTCCTTGAACATGTTCTTTTCCAGGCTTAATAGACCCATAGAACTGGAAGAGACTTTCCCCCAAAATAAAAAAGTAAAATAGACTAGCCTATACCCTGCATTTCTAGAAGGGGAACCTGAGTGTGGAGGGGACAGGTGTATGCTGTGGAAGGCTCTAAGGTTCAAAACGTCAGCTGGGATGGGGATGAAGGATTTTGATGAGAAAGTCAGGACGTTGTGTGCAGGCAATGGGGGGGTCCTGGGAGGTGTTTAGGCAAGGGAGTGACATGGTCTGACACAGGCTTAAGAAGGGTCCAGCTGGCCTCTAAGAGCACAGCAGTGAAGTGCTCCCCTACCCCCTGCTCCCAGGTACCTGTTCGCCATGTGTCAGTTTGGCCCCTAACGCCCATGCCCGACTCTGGCCTGATCCACTCCCAGTGATGCTGCAGGGCCCACCCCAGGGCTCTGACTGTTCTTGCTGGCATTCCTCCCGATCTCCACACCTCACAGCAAAGTCCACCTCCCACTCTGATGGGGTGGTTCTGCTTTAGGCCAGGCGCCAGGGTCCAGAGCCCAACCTGGCATGTCCCCAGGCTCAGGGTGGGGCCTGTCCCCAGACCTTCCCACCGTGCCTTTGTTCCCAGAGCACAGCCCTTGGTTGCCTAGGCTGCAAGAGCCACCCTGCAAGGGGATCACCCTGGGTCTCAGCATGCAAGAGGAAGGGACTGCGGAGTCACTCCCCTAGGGACACCTGACACCACCTGGGACAGCCTGGCCCTTCTGAGAATAACTTCTGGGACATGGTGGTGAGGCCAGGCACCTTCCAATCCTACGTTCCAATAAAGAATTAGCTAGGGCTTCCCTGGTGGCGCAGTGGTTGAGAGTCCGCCTGCCGATGCAGGGGACACGGGTTCGTGCCCCGGTCTGGGAAGATCCCACATGCCGCGGAGCGGCTGGGCCCGTGAGCCATGGCTGCTGAGCCTGCGCGTCCGGAGCCTGTGCTCCGCAACGGGAGAGGTCACAACAGTGAGAGGCCCGCGTTAACGCAAAAAAA
>NW_006788521.1:2528184-2536765 GCF_000442215.2 Lipotes vexillifer | reverse complement strand
AAAAAAAAAAAAAAAAAAAAAAAAAAAGAATTAGCTAGCTTGTCTCTTCCTTCCTTCCTTTACTAACACTCTCCGTGCCTGGATGGGACTTAATCCCTGGTAACTGACAAGGAGCCAATGTAAACCAGAGGTAAACCTCAGGAGTGCAGGTCAGCTGAATGAGAGTGGGGCCCAAGACCATGCCCAGGTTTGGGTCCTCACCCTTCCTGCTCAGGGTCCTTCAGACACTCAAGCTCCCTGAGCCTCAGCATTCTCATCTGTAAGATGGGGAAACACTTCCTAGAAAATGAGCTAATAAAGGCACAGCATAAGCCCTGTCCCCACTGACTACATGAAAAAGGGCCCACAGGCCTATCTGCCCAGGTAAGCACTGCACGATGGGACCAGCATGTGTGTCCTTTCCCTCTCTCAGCCTCTCCCCCGTGTTCCGTCACACTGGATGTGGTTACTTAAGAAAATGCCAACCAAATGCAATGCATGGACCTTTCTTGATCCTGATTCAAACAAACCAGGTGCAAAGAGGCACTTATGAGGCAATCAAAGGCATTTTTACATAACAGGCAATCGGTTGGCACAGGAGATATTGTTGATGCTGTGATCCTAGCATTGTGGATATGTCAGAAAATGTTACTATTTTTTAGAATTGCAAACTGAACTTTGTGGGGGTAAAATGACAAACTGTCCAGGATTTGCTTTAAAAAAAAAACTTCAGAGGGGACTTCCCTGATGGTCCAGTGGTTAAGACTTTGCCTTTCAATGCAGGGGGAGCAGGTCTGATCCCTGGTCGGGGAGCTGAGATGCCACATGCCTCGTGGCCAAAAAAACCAAAACATAAAATAGAAGCACTATTGTAACAAATTCAATAAGGACTTTAAAAATGGTCCACATCAAAAAAAAAAAAATCTTAAAAAACAAACAAAACTTCAGGGGAAAAAAGGGGGTGGATGAAGCAAGAGTGGCAAAGTCTTCAAGATTCTAGAATCTGAGTATGAAGAGTTCATTATATGTTTTTAACCTACCTGGGGTTTGAAAGTTTTTCCTAATGATAAAAAAGAACTAGAATAGAGCCTAGCTGCTGAAAATGTAGTTTGTAAACCAGCAGCATTGGCATCACCTGGGAATAGAGATGCCAGATTTAGCAAATAAAAATAGAGGATACCTAGTAAAATTTGAATTTCAGATAAACAGCAAAGAACTTTTTAGGAGAAGTATGTTCCATGTAATATTTTGCTTATGCTGTAAAAATATTTGTGAAAGTATCTTGGCAGTTTCTTATAAAACTGAACATGTAACTACTTTATGATCCAGGGATTGCACTCCTAGGCATTTATCCCAGAAAAATGAACTTACTTATGTTCACACAGAAACCTGTACACACAAATGAAACTTCAGTTCCACAATAGACCATTCCTGTATATTGAAGTATGTTTTCTAATTAATATTTTTATATTGCTATGTTTATTCTACTTCTTGAATTGATTCCTTTTAGGTATAAATTCTCTTCCTTCTCCCCTCTGATGTTTTGTTAGTGATATTCATGATACAATAAATTCAAATAATATTTACAAAAGAAAAAAAAAGAAACCTGTACACAAATGTTTATAGCAGCTTCATTCCTAACAGCTCCAAACTGGAAACAGTCCAGATGGCCTTCAACAGCGAATGGTTCGACAAACTGTGTGCAACCACACCACAGAATACTACTCAGCAATAAAAAAGAATGAGCAGTTGATACACACAACAACCTCGATGAATCTCCAGAGAACTGTACTGAGTAAAAGAAGTCAAGTGCAAAAGGCTACATACTGTATGGTTCCATTTGTATGACATTCTTAAAATGGCAAAAGTATAGAAATGGAGAACAGATTTGTTCAATTGATGAAAATCTATAAGCACCAACTGTGTGTGCCCAAAAGGTGACATATGGGTAAGCAAAGTACTGGTTCTTCCCCCGCCACCCCCCATTGTAAGTACATTAGGAGGTGCTACCAGAAAAACACAAACGACTCTAATTCAAAGTACTCAGGGCATGATATCCTAAGAGAGGAATGTGTTGTAGAATATGTCATAAAAAGCAGAATGCCGTGGACATTTGGGGAAGGGATAAAAAGTGGCTATTCATGAACATGGTACATATCTCCATTTACTTAGGGCATCTTCAATATTAGTCTTTCAATGATCCTGTGTAATTTTCTCCTAGTAAGTCTTTTTTTAAAAAATTAATTTATTTTATTTATTTATTTTTGGCTGTGTTGGGTCTATGTTGCTGCACGTGGGCTTTCTCTAGTTAGGGCGAGTGGGGGCTACTCTTCGTTGCAGTGCGCGGGCTTCTCATTGTGGTGGCTTCCCTTGGTGCAGAGCACGGGCTCTAGGTACGCGGGTTTCAGTAGTTGTGGCACGCAGGCTCAGCAGTTGTGGCTCACGGGCTCTAGAGCACAGGCTCAGTAGTTGTGGCACACGGGCTTAGTTGCTCCACAGCATGTGGGATCTTCCCAGACCAGGGCTC
This sequence comes from Lipotes vexillifer, assembly GCF_000442215.2. NCBI lineage: Eukaryota > Metazoa > Chordata > Mammalia > Artiodactyla > Lipotidae > Lipotes > Lipotes vexillifer. The sequence continues at coordinate 2,534,259 of NW_006788521.1, read as the reverse complement.
GAACCTGTGTCCCCTGCATTGGCAGGTGGATTCTTAACCACTGTGCCACCAGGGAAGCCCTCTCCTAGTAAGTCTTGCTCATTTATTCCTAGGTATTCACTCTTCTCTTATTCTACTGAAAATATTTACATTTTCTAAGCACTCTTGGTATGTAAAAATGCAATTCATTTTTGTATTCTGATTTTTTATCCAGCCACCTTCCAAACACTCATTTTTCTTTTGTTTTTTTTGCATACAGTTTATTTTGACAATCAAGATATGGCACAGTTCCCTCACCCCCCAAATACCTCCTGCTGCCCCTCTGTAGCCAATCCTTCCTCAACTCCAGCTACTGGCAACTAGTGGTCTGTTTTCCATCCCCATAGTTTTGCCTTTTCCAGAATGTCATATAAATAGATGCATACATATTTGTCCTTTTAAGTCTAGCTTCTTTTACTTAGCATGATGCATTTGAGATTCATCCTTGTTGTTGTAGGTGTCACTAGTTGTTCATTTTTTTTGGAATTTTTGAATTTTATTATTTTTTTTATACATCAGGTTCTTATTAGTTATCTATTTTATACATATTAATGTATATATGTCAATCCCAATCTCCCAATTCATCCCACCACCACCTCACCTGCCACTTTCCCCCCTTGGTGTCCATACATTTGTTCTCTACATCTGTGTCTCTGTTTCTGCCCTGCAAACCGGTTCATCTGTACCATTTTTCTAGGTTCCACATAGATGCGTTAATATATGATATTTTTCTCTTTCTGACTTACTTCACTCTGTATGACAGTCTCTAGATCCATCCATGTCTCAACAAATGGCTCAATTTCGTTCCTTTTTTTTTTTTCTTCTTTGCCGTACGCGGGCCTCTTACTGTTGTGGCCTCTCCCATTGTGGAGCACAGGCTCCGGACACACAGGCTCAGCAGCCAAGGCTCACGGGGCCAGCCGCTCTGTGGCATGTGGGATCTTCCCGGACCGGGGCATGAACCCGCATCCCCTGCATCAGCAGGTGGACTCTCAACCACTGCGCCACCAGGGAAGCCCAATTTCATTCCTTTTTATGGCCAAGTAATATTCCATTGCATATATGTACCACAACTTCTTCATCCATTTGTCTGTCGATGGGCATTTAGGTTGCTTCCATGACCTGGCTATTGTAAATAGTGCTGCAATGAACATTGGGGTGCATGTGTCTTTTTGAATTACAGTTTTCTCTGGGTATATGCCCAGTAGTGGGATTGCTGGGTCATATGGTAATTCTATTTTTAGTTTTTTAAGGAACCTCCATACTGTTCTCCATAGTGGCTGTATCGATTTACATTCCCACCAACAGTGCAAGAGGGTTCCCTTTTCTCCACACCCTCTCCAGCATTTGTTGTTTGTAGATTTTCTGATGATGCCCATTCTAACTGATGTGAGGTGATACGTCATTGTAGTTTTGATTTGCATTTCTCTAATAATTAGTGATGTTGAGCAGCTTTTCATGTGCTTCTTGACCATCTGTTTGTCTTCTTTGGAGAAATGTCTATTTAGGTCTTCTGCCCATTTTTGGATTGGGTTGTTTTTTTAATATTGAGCTGCATGAGCTGTTTATATTAATCCTTTGTCTGTTGATTCATTTGCAAATATTTTCTCCCATTCTGAGGGTTGTCTTTTTGTCTTATTTGTAGTTTCCTTTGCTTTGCAAAAGGTTTTAAGTTTCATTAGGTCCCATTTGTTTATTATTGTTTTTATTTCCATTACTCTAGAGGGTGGATCAATAAAGATCTTGCTGTGATTTATGTCAAAGAGTGTTCTTCCTATGTTTTCCTCTAAGAGTTTTATAGTGTCTGGTCTTACATTTAGGTCTCTAATCCTTTTTTTTTTTTTGCGGTATGCGGGCCTCTCACTGTTGTGGCCTCTCCCGTTGCGGTGCACAGGCTCCGGACGCGCAGGCTCAGCAGCCATGGCTCACGGGCCCAGCCACTCCACGGCATGTGGGATCTTCCCGGACCAGGGCACGAACCCATGTCCCCTGCATCAGCAGGCAGACTCTCAACCACTGCGCCACCAGGGAAGCCCTCTAATCCATTTTGAGTTTATTTTTGTGTATTGTGTTAGGGAGTGTTCTAATTTCATTATTTTACATGTAGCTGTCCAGTTTCCCAGCACCACGTATTGAAGAGACTGTCTTTTCTCCATCGTATATCCTTGCCTCCTTTGTCATAGATTAGTTGACCATAGGTGCGTGGGTTTATCTCTGGGCTTTCTATCCTGTTCCATTGATGTATATTTCTGTTTTTGTGTCAGTACCATATTGTCTTGATTACTGTAGCTTTGTAGTATAGTCTGAAGTCAGGGAGTCTGATTCCTCCAGCTCCATCTTTTTCCCTCAAGACTGCTTTAGCTATTTGGGGTCTTTCGTGTCTCCATACAAATTTTAAGATTTTTTGTTCTAGCTCTGTAAAAAAAATGCCACTGGTAATTTGATAGGGATTGCATTGAATCTGTAGATTGCTTTGGGTAGTATAGTCATTTTCACAATATTGATTCTTCCAATCCAAGAATATGGTATATCTCTCCATCCGTTGGTATCATCTTTAATTTCTTTCATCAGTGTCTTATAGTTTTCTGAGTACAGGTCTTTTACCTCCTTAGGTAGGTTTATTCCTAGGTATTTTATTCTTTTTGTTGCAGTGGTGAATGGGATTGTTTCCTTTATTTCTCTTTCCGATCTTTCATTGTTAGTGTATAGGAATGCAAGAGATTTCTGTGCATTAACTTTATATCCTGCAACTTTACCAAATTCATTGATTAGCTCTAATAGTTTTCTGGTGGCATCTTTAGGATTCTCTATGTATAGTATGTCATCTGCAGACAGTGAGTTTTACTTCTTCTTTTCCAATTTGTATTCCTTTTATTTCTTTTTCTTCTCTGATGGCTGTGGCTAGGACTTCCCAAACTATGTTGAATAGTGGCGAGAGTGGACATCCTTGTCTTGTTCCTCATCTTAGAGGAAATGCTCTCAGTTTTTCACCATTGAGAATGACGTTTGCTGTGGGTTTGTCGTATATGGGCTTTATTATGTTGAGGTAGGTTGCTTCTATGCCCACTTTCTGGAGTTTTTATCATAAATGGGTGTTGAATTTTGTCAAAAGCTTTTTCTGCATCTATTGAGATGATCATATGGTTTTTATTCTTCAATTTGTATCACACTGACTGATTTGCATATATTGAAGAATCCTTGCATTCCTGGGATAAATCTCACTTGATCATGATGTATGATCCTTTTAATGTGTTGTTGGATTCTGCTAGTATTTTGTTGAGGATTTTTGCATCTATATTCATCAGTGATATTGGTCTGTAATTTTCTTTTTTTTGTGGTATCTTTGTCTGGTTTTGGTATCAGGGTGATGGTGGCCTCATAGAATGAGTCTGGGAGTGCCAAACACTCATTTTTCTAATTATTTGACTCTACTTTCTTTTGGTTTCATATGTAGACAATCACATCAGTAAACAATGCAGTTTTACCTCTTCCTTTTCAATCCTTATACCTTTAAGTTATTTTTCTAATCTTACTGTGCAGGCCAGCACCTTCTGGCCAAGTTTTGTTTTTTGTTTTTTTTGGCCACACCCTGAGATCTTAGCTCCCTGATCAGGGATTGGACCCAGGCCACGGCAATGAAGCGCAGAGTCCTAACCACTGGACCACGAGGGAATTCCCTAAAGGGATGTTTCTCACATTCCTTCTTTATGATGATGTTTGCACCATATTAATAAAGATATCAAATATCACCAATAATGGGACAAACTGATATCATGTGTCACATGATGTAATGAACTGAGGATACATCACTTGTTTAATACTCTTGCCAAAAATGTATAACATGAATCTAATGACAAGGAAACAATGGGACAAATCCAATTTTAGAAACGTCCTACAGTACGGACACCAAGGTGGGAAAGCAGGGGGTGGGGTGGGCTGTGGTGGTGTTGGTGGTGGTGGTGGGATGAACTGGGAGATTGGAATTGACATATATACACCAATATGTATAAAACAGATAACTAATAAGAACCTGCTGTATAAAAATAAATAAATAAAAATTTTTAAAAATCGAAAAACAAAAGACAAAAACAAAACAATCAAAAAAAGAAATGTCCTACAAAACAGTGGGCCTTCACTGCTTTAAAATGTCAATATAATGAAATAAAGTAGACTAAGAGATATGACAACTCAACATAATTCATGATCCTGAGTTAGATTCTATATACACACATATGGAGAGAAAGATATAAAAAAAGATAAAAAGTAAATTTGGCAGAATGTTAACTATTGGTGAATCTAAGTCAAGGATAATCATTTATTCAAGTATTTTTGCAACTTTTCTGTAGGGTTGAGGTTCTTTCAAAACAAAAAGTTTAAACAATTCTGTTTCCTATATGTTAGTGAAATTCCCTTTTCCTAGTTTGCAAAGAATTTTTATCATGAATGGGTATTGCACTCTATCAAATGCAAATGATCTACATTTATAGGTTAACTAATATTAAACCACCCTTAGTTTCTGGAATAAATCCAACTTGCTCAGAATGTATCTTTTTTTAATTCAATGCTAGATTTGATTAGCTAACAATTTTGCATTCATCTTCTTGAGTGATATTTTTCTTTCTTGATCTGTTCCTGTCTGGTCTTGGGATCAAGGTTACACTGGCCTCAGAACAAAAGGGGAGCAGTCCCTATTTTCCTATTTTCTGGAAGTGTTTGCAAAAGATTGGAATAATCAGTTCCTTGAAAGTTACATAGAAATTGCCTGTAAAACCACATGGACCTAGTGTCACCCTTACGTGTGTGTTTGTGTAAAATATAATATAAAAAAGTGCATAAAATGTAAATGTTCAGCTTAATGAATTGCTGGAAAATAAATTTAAACATATAACTGCCATGAACTATTACTAGCACAAAGGAGACTCCCTGCTATGGAATACTTTCCAATCATAACTCCCTCCCTCCCCCAGGGGGTAACTATTATCCTGGCTATCCTCCCCTGCTTGCTTTTCTTTAAGATTTTTGTACCTACTTATGCATCCCTTAAAGTATAGTTTAATTTAGTCTGTTTTTAACTTTAGGTAGTGACATTGTAATTTCTTTGGTTTCTTCCCTTGACACTGTCTTTATGATTCATCCATGTGGTGGTATGTGTTTATATTTTGATCCTTTTCATAATTGTGTATATTCTACACTATGGATATACCGTAATTTATATATTCAATTCTTGGACATTTGGGTTTTTGCAGTTTTTTTATAACACGAACAATGCTCCCATGCATATTCTTGTGTTTGTGTTCTGGTGACATAAGCACACAGTTCTGCATGGTAAACACCTAGGAGTGGAATCTCCAAGTCTATGCCTTTTCCTCTTTAATAGAAACTGTCACACTTTGTTCCAACACACGTGTGTCGGTTTACCCTGCCCCCAGAAGTGCCTGAGAGTTCAGAGGGCTCCGTGGCCTCTTCATCACTCACTATTATTAGATGTTATATTTTTGCCAATCTGGTGGGTCGCAGTGGTATCTCACTGTGGTTTATTAACGAGGTTGAGCACGTTTTCAAATGTTTAGTAACCGTTTGGATTTTCTCTGCTATGAGATACCTGTTCATTTTTTTTTTCCCCCTAGTCCATTTTATACACTCATGAAATGACCTCTTTGTCATGATTACTGTGCCAATATCTTTTCTCACTCTATGGCTGCCTTTTCCTTCTTCTGTTTTCTTTAAGAGAGATTTTTATTATGCAACTTTTAAAATAGTTAAAGGACCATTCAGGCTTTCTATTTCTACTTGAATCGGTTCTGACAAGTTATATTTTTTTGTAGGAATTTGTCCATATTGCCAACGTTTTCAAATATATTGGCATAAAACTGCTCAGATTAGTGTCTTATATTTTGAAGCTCTACTGATATTGCATTTTGTTTGTTTGTTTGTTCTTGGTGTTATTTGCACCTTCTCTCTTTTATTCTTGACCATCTCTCCAGAGGTTTGTCTATCAGTCTTCTAGGAACCAACTTCTGGCTCTTTTTTTTTTTTTTTTTTTTTTTTTTGTGGCAC
>NW_006788521.1:2521681-2528174 GCF_000442215.2 Lipotes vexillifer | reverse complement strand
TGCGGTACGCGGGCCTCTCACTGCTGTGGCCTCTCCCGTTGCGGACCACAGGCTCCAGACGCGCAGGCTCAGCGGCCATGGCTCACGGGCCCAGCAGCTCCGTGGCACGCGGGATCCTCTCGGACCGGGCACGAACCCGTGTCCCCCGCATCGGCAGGCGGACTCTCAACCACTGCGCCACCAGGGAAGCCCTTGGCTCTTCTGATCCTCTTTAATCGATCTTTGATGCTCTTTTCACTGATTTCTGATCTTTATTACCCCCTTCCTCAAACTTTCTTTGGGTTTACTCCATTGTCCTTTTTCTAACGTCTCAGGTTGAATGTTTAGTTGTTAATTTTACGCCTAATATAAGCATTAGTGCTATAAATTTCCCTTGAAGCACCACTTTCCCTGCATCCCATAAGTTTTGTGATGTATTTCATTCTCATTCATTTCCAAGTATTTTTCAATTTCTAAATGAATGGGCATTTAAAATTTATCCTCTGTTATTGACTTCTAACTCAATTGCATTGGGATCAGAAAACCTGATCTATGAGATTCCAATTTATATTTGTGATCTTAACTTCTAAAAGGGGTTGTAAGTCTGTTGTTTGTTCTTTCAGCAGATGCTTACTCACGGGGGCTTTACATGCTTGGTGTTCTCAGTTTATGAATTTCCCTGATCTTAATCTGTGGGAATCCTGTTCACATTGGAAATGCTTTCCTCTGGAGAAAGCTTCTATCTGCTTCTGCTGCAAACCAGAGGCACTACCAAGCCCGGATCCCTCTAGCCCCTTCAGAGATTCTACCTCAAGGCAGAAACTCAGGATTCTGAAAAGATCTGCTATTAAGTTAGTCTATACGAAACCACCATTCTGGGGGTCAAAAACTGTTCAATAATCAGCAATTGCATAAGGCCCAACTTACACCGTCAACGCTTGCCGCAGGACAAGCCTGTTCTTCCTGTTCACTTGCTGCTTACCTCTCCTACTTAGATTTCGGCTCAAGGTTTTTTTCCTTTTTTGGAGAAAGGAGGAGGCTTTGGAGATTTCCCCAATGTCTTGTGAGCCCGGCAATGCATTAAGAATTAAATGTTATTCATGAATGAATTACTTTGCAGTGGGGTGGAGGGGAGGTCCTAGGAGTCCTAAACAACTGCTAGAAGCTGAAATCCCAGGAGAGGTATACTTTTTCAATGAGAAAACCAAGACTCAAAGGGGTGAAATGACTTATTCATGGTCACATGGCTGGTAACAGGCAGGGCTAGGACTTGAACCCACATATGGAACCAAAACTGAGGCTCTTTCTACTCTCCCTCTGTCCTGTGCTCCCTCCAGAGAGCTATTTGGGCCTGAGCTTAGCAGGCATCCTTACCTGGTGCAAGGGGATGACGAGGAAGGCCCCCCCACCAGCACACTCAGTCACGACTGCAATGAAGTGGGGGTTCACAGCACAGAAATGATTGTCGTGGACGCTGCGGGTGATGGGCACGGAGTCGTAGCAGTTCTCCTTGCTGGCTGGTTTGCCAAAGACATGGCGGAACTTGGAGCTCCGGTACTGGGGGTGCCATGACATCTGCAGGAGACAAACGGGACAGAAGGGCTGTGAGGCTCACAATCTGACAGCAGGACGGAGTCTCACCTGCAGAGGACATAAGAGGGCAGGACCAGGACAGTGGTCAGTTCTATGAGGACAGTGACGTGCTATGAAGGGCACCCAGGTGAACAGGCTATAATTGTGGCTGCTTCCAGGGACCTGGTGAGATGGCGTACAGCTACTGCTGACCTGTTTGCCTTTCATCCCTTCGTGTGCGAAAACAAAAAGGCAGAAAAACCGTAGAGAGAACTCACCCCGTTCCCTCCCCTATCCAGCACCTCACCAGACAGGCCAGCCTCCCCACCCAGCTAAGTGGGAAATATAGTGTCCTCTGGAGCCAGCCTGCCCAGGCTCCAGTTCCAGCTCTGTGCTTGCCAGCTGGGTGGGCAAATGACTTAACTTCTGAAGTCTCAGTTTCCTCACCTGTAAAATGAGGATAAAGAAAGTATCTGTCTCATAGACTTGTCATGAGGATGAAATGAGATGATACACTAAGATCCCTTGCTCAACTGTAATAATTACTACCACTATTATCATCCAGCCATCTTAACCTTCCCTCTCTCCTCATCCGGCCTTGTATTTGTTCACTCAATATTTACTGAGTACCACCTGTGCCAGGCACTGGGGGTTTGGAGAGAGCAAGCCTGAGCCCAGCCTTACAGGAGTGAAGAGTCCTATGAGTGAGGACATTAGCGGAGTCTGGGCCACTGGGAGCCAGTGTACTATAGGTAATAATGGACGTTTGTATATGGCAGTCAGGGAGGGCTTCCCAGAGGAAGTGACACGTGAACTGTGATTTGAAGGATGAGAAGGAGTTGGCCATGTAGACTGGAAAAGGGTGAGCTGGGGTAGAAGGTGTCCCAGGCAAATGGAACAGCCTGAGCAAGGGCCCTGAGATAGAAGCGAACGTGAAATGTTTGGGAAACTACATGTGGTTTGGTAAGATTAGTAAGGAGATGCTAAAAAGAAAAATATATATTCACACACACACATATACATGTAAACTGGATGATGTGAATGAGGAGAACACGAGCTGGAGGGGTGAGCAGGGCTAGACCATGAATGGCTTGTAAGAGGGTCTAGGGCTCATTAGTGGCCAAATATATACCATGTGGCCTCCTCTTGGCCCTGCTGCTGCTCAGTTCAAACCCCCTCCCCTCAGTCTCGTTGACCCACTGGGCCTTCCCATCTACGCTCCTCATGCAGCCAGAGGAATTGTTCTGGACACCAAGCCTGGCTGTATTCCTCCCTCCCCGGCCCCCACCTTAGGTCACCCTTCGATGCTCCCCATTCACTGCTGCCCTACAGGATCAAGGCCAAACTCAGCTTGGGTCCCACCCTATATCCCAAGAGTTCGCTTTTTCTTGCTCATCTTCTAAACGGCTCCTTCCAGACAAAGCACACCACACAGCTTCCCTGGTACCTGCTCCTGCATTTCCAGTCCTCTGGGCCTTCACCCTTGCCTTTCCCTCTGCTTGGCTTGCTCTTCCCAGCCCACTGTTGTTTGTACCCATCACTATGAGTCCAAACCCTTCCTTCCCCCAGCTCCCAGGTGCCCTCCCTTTACACAGCACCAGGTACCCATCAGCCTCGTGGCGGCAGGTCTGTCCTGTGAAGCTCAGACATTTCAACCTTCCTTTAGGGAGCTTTGCCCCAAACCCTGGCTGCATTTGCCAGAGCTACAGGAAGTGGCACGGAACACAGGGACTGCCTGACAATGCCCATCCAATCCCAGAAACTATGTAAGCAGCCTTACAGAAATAGAGAAAACACAGATAGAAGGAAATAAAAAAAGCCATGGTGAGGAAATGGGGACAGAGGGAAAATGCAGGAACAAAAAGAGATCACCTGAAATGTAGGGGGAGTCAAGCTACGATTGTGTGCTGCCAGGACCAGCACACGGGGGAGGTTTTGCATCGGAGCTTCCTAGTGGTCAATTCGACAAGGGAAACAGAATCAGAAAGGGATCTACTCACTGTCTGTAAGATAAATGCCTGCACTTGCTAAGGAGCAGTACAGCTTTTCTCTGCACTGAGCCCTGAGAGAAACAGGTCCTAAGGATCATCTAAGGAAAGAAGAGCAAGGATAATGATCTCCCTGGGGTCTTGGCAATTAGTGGCAGCTGAGGAGTTGCCTGGGGCCCGGGCTGCGGGTGGGAAAGTAGAGGGCAAGTCAGCAGGCTCAGCTCCTGGGCCCCCACCCCTGCCTCGCCTTGAGCAGCAGTTGGGGGTGGAGGTGGGGGGCGTCTGTCTGTGGCCCACGGTGATGCTCACCAGACACTCCATTGCTCCCCTCACATCCCAGCCTCCTTGCAGTTAGGCAGCCACTATTAGTCCTAGCTAGTGGATCGTGGGTGGGAGTGATGTGTGCCACTTCCAGGCTGAAGCGTGTAAGACCTGCCGGTGACCCTCCAGAACTCTCGTCCTTGGCTGGAGGGATGAGGAGGCCACATGTTCCAGATGGTGCAGCTTCCATCTTCCTGGGTCCCCAAGGGACTGTGTGAATAGGGCACCTTGCCCCAAACTGACTCATATAGCATGACAGAGAATTAAACTCGGAGAGTGAACCACAGAGAAATAGTGGGGATACTTGTCACAGAGCATAGCCTACCTGTCCTGACTAACACATTGCCCCAGGCAGGCCCAACCAATGGTAGACAGGCAATGGCTGCCTGTGCTTGGTGTGGCCAGGGCACAGGAGCCTGCAGGGAAGAGGTGGGCAAGCAGGCAGGACCCAGATCCCCTCAGGAGCCATGTGAAAGGACTTGGACTCTGAGGGCAATGGGAACTGCTGCAGGGGTTATAGCAGGGGAGGAGGAGGACCAGTTTTCACTTTTAGGTGGATTCCTCTGATTGCTGAGGTAATCATGACAGTCGCCTGGGCTGAAGCAGGGCAGAGGGGATGGAGAGGATGGGAGATGTTAGTGAAAAACATGGGAGGGGGATAAAGCAGCCTTGGTGCCCATGGTGGGCTGTGGGGTGAGGGGGCCAGTCATGCCTGCTGAAACCAACTGACCTGGCCAGCATCAACAGTCCTGGCCCCTCTGGCCACTCTCAGCGCTCTCCTTTCACACCTGGGGGATGGCTCTGGTTCCAGGTTCAGGGTCAGGGGCCGTAAGAGGCCTCGGCAATGCTCTTCTGGAGCTCACAGTCACCTCCATGGCAATAACAACTCTTAGTTTCGGGTGCTTGCTACGTGCCAGGCTCCGTTCCAAGCGCTTCCCCTGTATGAACTTAGGTGCCACCTTGCTCCCTGTTACAGATGTAGGGGTTGAGGCAGAAAAGTGAAGCAACCTTCCTGGCGTCACACAGCTAGGAGGTGGTGCAGCTCTGTCTCTGGAGCCCTCAGCTCCAGATAATGATGCTGAAAGCTCTTTCACACTCATTACACCCTGGATTCTACCTCAGCCCCCAAGGGGACGTGTCATGACCATTATCGCCCCTACTTCACAGCAAAGGAAAACGAGTCTCAGTGAAGCAAGTGGACGTCCTCTGGCGAAGGGGCTATTGGCCTCCACTGATGAGGCCGGCCAGCCTCTGAGCAGCGTGAACACATGCTCCCCGACCCCTGTGCCGAACTCCTCTCCCCCATCCCACCCCACCTGGCTCCAACACCTTACCTCCACTGCCAAGGTTCTTCCAGACTTGTAGCCATGAGGGAAACTTACAGAAGTGGGTGGGTGGCACCAAGCCAGGTGGGCCGTCTCTCCCTTTGCCCCAGTTGTAGGACTGTGCATGCATATATGTGGGTGAAGTTTGTGCGAATGTGTGTGCACTGTGTGTGCAAGTCTGTGTGTGAACACTGCACTGATCAGGGTGTTCCTACGTGCTCGTGTACCCCTGTGGGTGGGTGTGCACCTGTGCATCTGTTTGGGTGTTTGTGTCTGTGCATGTACTGCACGTGCGTGCCTGTGTTTATCAGTGCATGAATGAGTTTAAGGACTCAGCGATTCAGAGAGCAGGAGTTTTACTTTCCCCACAAGCAGGCACTTGCCTGAAAATGAGGACCATAGCAGGCCTTCAGCACTGTGAGGCCCTTAACCCACGGGCTGGGCCAGAACACCGATCCGGGACAGGTTTACCCCACGCCACTTGTCCTATCCTGCCCGGTCCCATCCAGCTGGGCCCACATCAAAGCCATAGCAGGTCTTCTTAGGCGTAGCGGGTCAGCCCATTAGGGCACAAAGCAGGCGGTGGCACCCATTCTGCTGCTGCTATCCCAAGGGTGCTTAGCTGGCCTGATGCCATGGGATTAGGCTCTTTGTGCTGTGAATTCCCTGCCCTGCAAAAAGATTTAGTCATCGCTGGGTTTAACACCCCACTGAGTTTATTTTTTATCGATTTATTTTTATTTTTGGCCGTGCCGTGCAGCACATGGGGAATCTTAGTTCCAGACTAGGGATTGGACCCATGTCCCCTTCTGTGGAAGGGAGAAGTTTTAACCACTGGACCACCAGGGAAGTCCCCACTGAGTTTATATCTCAGAGCCTGACAGTGGAATGGCTTGCTGCCTGACCCATCCCTTACAACTCTCCTGAGGCCTGTTGTCCCCATTTGGTGCAGAGGAAGTGACTTGACCAAGATCAAATTAGTAGGAGGAGTGGAGATGGCAAGCAGAAGCCAAGACGTGGTCCAGATGCCCCTCTTCCCACCTCGCGCTCCTCTCTGATGTGCGTGAGAGAGATGGAGACAGAGACACAGAGATTTTCCTGCCTGGCTCCAGAGGCCTATCTTCCCAGCCCAGCCCTGAATCATTGCAGGACAAGGGTTAGCTGCAGGGTGGCTGAAACCGAACCCAAACTGGGTGTGGTACAAAGCAGCATAATAGATTATTCATTAATTGCGCTGTTCCTGGCCTCAGGGAGAATGAAATTACCTGATTTGGTCTTTGAACGTCAGCGGTGGGGAGGAGTCTGGCA